>NC_068361.1:13223428-13300928 GCF_020536995.1 Dreissena polymorpha
ACATCTCGGGGATTAAAATCTGACCATGATAGCCTGATGTTTTAATTTATTTGTCTTATATTGATTGTAACGTGGAAGATTTTTATACGCTCCTGTCGATGACTGCTTCTTTGGTACTAAATCGGTGCTCTCGTCGGTCTACAACATATCAGAGTGCCAGATTTTTTAAAAGTCTCCATTATCCGACGTGTCCGTTATCGAAATGTCTACACCATTATGCATTCGACCTTTTAAAACATGCTCTCTCTTTGTTAATAGTTCATTGAACATTATCAAATTTGCAGTGTTTTAAGCACAGTAATTAATCTACATGCTGGAATATCAAACAGGTTGGTAAAGAATAGTAACAGTACAAATAAACGCATTTCAAAAAAAAGATAAAACTCGGATATCAGAGTGCCCAATTTGTTGAGAGTCTCCGTTATCCGCCGAGCCCTTAATCAGGAATCGAAGTGTCTACAAAATCATTCAAACATTGTATGAAAATATGCTCTTCGTTCATATTTCATTGAGTACTATTGAAATTTCAGTATTGGAAGCACAGTAATTACTCTACATGCTGGAATAGCAAAAACTGTGTTGCAATATTTCTAAGTTTGTTTATTTGTTGAAATGGGTACAGGTCAACCAGTTATGTTGTTTTCCTTTGGAACTTTCTCATATTTTGGCAAACATCTATTATATTTCCTTGAAATTCTTCCCACATTATACAATATGATATACCATTTATCAACCCTAACATTTAGCGTGTCTCAAAAACTAATAAAAAAACTGCAATAGGTAATGATCTTCCATGATTGATTCTACACTCATAAATATAATTAAAGCAGTTAAAGAGGTAGCGCGCACCGTGTTTAATTTTTTTTTAATGATTACAAAATGGTAAAATAAAAATGACAACCACAGATTTGTCGCAGCAACAACTCAAAACTATATTATTATAAAAGTTCAAACACGGCAATACAATAATACGTGAACGTTTATTTGGTATACTTGTATTTGGTAGGCGATCTTATACATGTATTAACAAAGATACAGAACGAAATATCCAAGACTCTCTTTTATAAAAAAATATCTCTAGTCTGATGGTTCTATACTATCACAAGTATTTCGTATACTTTGTTTGCACTTTGTACGGAAAAAAGCCAAAACATGCAATTATTTTGTAAATTTCATAAAAGCAGCAATAATGCTCTGGGAGCGTGTAGTTCGAGTCGTCGACGTTAGTAGCGCCTGTACTGCGCTAGCCGCACTGAATTTGTACTTAAACATTAATTGATTTTTCTTTTTACTTTCTTAATTTAAACAGCGGGTGAAAGGGTCGCGAAAATATTTTAAAATACGATCAGTTTCATTGGTGGAAAAACATTACCTTGGATATAATTGCAAGGTCAAGTGAACACGAGCTTTTACGCCATGTCGTCCGATCCTTACAAGACCATCTAATGGAGAGAAAATTAGTGTTTGATTTTAACGAGATTGTATTCAAGACTGACTACAGATGCACTCATATTAATTTGTTATTAAACATGGCACTTTTTTCATAAAGTGCTCAAGAGTGCATATTTTAGGTATGGAATATCTATATACACTGATCAAAAAGGCATCGACAAAATATTAACATTTGTTCAGCAAAAATCAAAACGCATGAGCAAAAAGCATTGTTGTTTCCGAATAAAACACAAACACGCGCAAGAAGTCCTTAGTAGATGAACTACAAAGCGCTTTTTTTGGTAAGTCAAACAAGCGATATTTCATCTAACGATATATGGTGTCATAACACACGTCTGCATACATTTTCTTTTGGCTTCGTTTTTCTGGCAGACGGCCGTTGTTCAATAAATGTACGAGGGATCATGTATTGAAGACGGTTAACTTGGAAGGCATAATTGACATGAATGTATTAATAGAAATGAGGTAAATGCATGAAGGATCTAGGTGAACGGCTTGATTCTTTCACAGATTTCTCTACATATGATTTGCATAAGTTGGTGCGTTTGATATTAAGATAATAAATACAAATCCCATTTCGTAACAAGTTTTTATATCTTGCTGGATTTTTTAGTTTTTAAATAACATTAAATTACAGACAAATTACTGCTTACGTCGTCTTTCAAATTAAAAAAAAATCATACGATGAATAGACTTTTATTATATAAATTAAATTGGATGTAGATCGTATTGAATGTGAGCGCAATGCATCCCGATATTTATATCTATTGCCTTGCACGGAGCATATAGCACAAACTAATAATATATTAATTTGAAAATCAATTGATAGGTAGATCTCAGTTTTTGAATGTGCAACAAAGAAACACCATTGATCGTTCTCCTCTATTTTGAGGTATTTCCTTTTGTTAATTTATTTACTTTAACATTGTCCGCGGAGGTAGGTAGATTTTATTAATGGGATGTGCAGTGAACAAGAACCATCCGTATTGGTATTCAATGGTAAGACCTGTTCAGTGGATGTGTTCTGACAAACGTGTTAAAACTTAACATAAATGTATTTCTTATGATAAACCTAATTTTTACATGTACAGTTTTGTTTTGGTAAGTTTATTTGTCTATATGCAATTATATAAACGTACATGTACACGGGTATTATATTGTTTCAAATAAAGAACTCTCAATTCTAATCCATATTGCTTGTATATTCCATCGAATAGTTACTAGTTGTTAGCATGTTGTGTGTGTTTAATTAAATTACATATCGAAAAGTTCATTTTTTTTTTATTCAACCTGAAAGGTCGGCAAGCCTCACAGTGGAAATGTATGCGTTATTTAAATGCATATAGGCAATAAACATAAACAAAATTCATAATTTCATAACAGAATTTATGTTGACTTTGCAAGCTGTTTGCTTCAAAGCAGTTTCAATATATGTGAATACGTCGTTCGTTTACCTTCTTCTCGCCTTATTATCAAATATCATAACGTTAACTTAACTATTGCTTTTAACAACTGGAAAACCGAATGTGGTGATACCTGATTAACTATATGACTACTGTTATTTCGCTAAACATGTTCTAGGCTTTATGTAGACGCTGTCGCCCATTAGCACTTGCAAATAAGGTGCAAATGCAAATGGGTGACAGCGCCTACATACACAGAGCTTCTTTTTATGCAAATCATCTGACTGAAAAACAATAATTTGCCATGTCAATATTATCGAATACGTATTTACAAGATAATTTTATTTAACAAAACTCAATCAAGCTAAAAGAAGCAACTAAGTCTGGCGAAGTGAGGTACTAAATAGTTTGTTGATGAAAAACGCGCCATTCCAAAAAACATCGCTGTGTCATCCAACGATAGAGGTCGTCCCTACACACGTCTGCGTACATCGTCTGCTGGCATTGTTCGTCTGACAGAAGGTCGCTGTACAGTAAATGTACACGGAGTCATGACTGAAAAGGGGAGGTAAGATAGTAATTATTTGTAATCGCATTGGCAAATATTCAATAAATGGTTTATTAACAGATGGCATAATTTTCATTTTTGTAGAGCCATTCTAATTTTATATGAAAAGTTAAACTAGAGTCATATCAGTCTAAGCGAATATCACTAAAATAGGTAGTACTGTTCACGTGGTCTTTTGCGTAAAACATTAAATATCGTAAAAGTTTAACATTAAAATGTGTCCATTAAAATGTGAAACTATCGAAGATATTCGATCGAATGATTTCTTAAATTATTAGTTATATGTAAACAGTGTTTTGTTCTCTGTATAATCTAAAATTGCGAAGAAATAAATTTTCACATTCGGTCTGGAAAATACAAGGGTGGCCAAATGAACGCTGAACCCTGAATCATATTTAAAATACCCCATATTTTAAAATGATGATCCGTTGCGAATGTAATGGGATTCGTTTGTGACATTGACAATTGTATCTGAAAGTAACCTTGTCTCAAAATAGTTTACTGCTGAGTACGACACGAACCCATTGTGAACTAAAAAGGCATTTTATTGAATGTTTTCCACTTGATTATTATATATATATAATTATAATATGTCAACAGTAATGGTGTCATAACCATATACTTCTATTTATTTAAAAGACATTTTCAAGAAATTTATATAATTATGGTGGCAAACAATAAAAGAAATGTTCAAGTTAAATTGAAACTGCACACAAGAAGTGTCTATTAAGAGCATCATGAGATTTTTTTTCTCTAAAAATATTTAAATATTTTATCATTAAGCATTAAATAAATCTATTTCGCAACCCTTTTTCATAAAAGGTTGCTCTTTTTCTTATATGTTACTGTAATACCATAGTGTTTGTTAAAAACAATAACATTACACATAACTGCACCTTTTATGATAATCATTAGTATTTATCCTTTACTCGCATGTTAAATGAACTAATCAAATTAACAAGCACACTTTACAAAGCAATACGATACTGACATAGGCCAACAAATAAAATAACTTATACTTACGCCTGTGGAAATTCGAAAGCGTTGAATACGAATTTGGTTTCGTGGGCTCCCTGAGGCAGGATCTGAGTATAGGGATCCGCGACACACCTGTTGTATTACAAAAGTTGAAACTTGAGAATGGCATAGTTGCAGACTTTATGGTATTTTATGGTCGATTAGGTAATGTGTGAGTATTTCACATGACACAGAAAAACAAGTTTGAAAAACAAAACAAAAGAGCGCTGAAATGAGATTATATTGTGTATTTTATCGGAAACAATGTTTGTTTATTATTTTGTATTTTCAAAACATTGATGGTTAATAATTTGGTTCTTCTTGAATGCTCTGAGCTTTTATGAGTGCAAACGTACAGTTCAGAGTTCATCTCTGTATAACTAACTTATGAATACAAATAACTTCCATGTAAAAAAAAGTCTCACGTTTGTCTTTAAAATCGATTTCAATTAACATAATACATTATTAGAAACACAAAACCTGTTACCATCGAAAACAATTATATTTATGGATAGATGCTAAACACAAACAGTTGACGAAAACCGAAGTTTTAAATTTACGACTAAATTTATCTTACGAAGGTTCTATGGATAGATGGTGTAGCACGATTTGTTTATTAGACACGAGATCATCTTGCCGAGGATTCCGGATATAGTCCATGTATAGATAAGCATAATTTTATCATCAATTTCGGAATACTCGGCGTTTTCCATTACACAAACATTCACAGTTTCGTGAACCGTTGACGTATTTGAAACTTGGATTAATATCATTATTTACAACAAATCATTTAAGTTGTTTTAACTTAAGCGTTCTTTGTGTTTACTCGTGCAAGAAAAAACAGTTAATGTTGCTTACTTTACATATGAAAAAGCGTTTCCATGAAACATCTGCTTACCAATTGCAACTCCCAGCGACCCGGAAGGTCAATAGCTAGGAGTTGAATTATTGCAACAAGTTGTTAATCTAGTGAACATCCCAAAAAATACCACGGATAAAACCAATTATGAAAAGATATCAGCAGATATTACAGTTCGGATTTTTTGCATCAGCTAATATAAAGCGTGCAACCATCCCACCTTTCGCCAAACCAATGCAGTGTAAGTTTTTGCTGGCGAGTTGATGGCTTTGGCTTTACTTTGCTCAAACCTTTTGTTTTAACTACTAAAACGCATATTATATGTGCAAATTATCTTTCTAACAGCGATGTATATACATATAGAAGCATAGGTCAGATGTGTTAAGGTAACTTGCGATCCGAATATCAATTAGATTAAACATTTATTGGTTTCTACTTATTTCACAAGAACGTACGTGGTAAAAGTAGTAGTAATAATAACATTTGCGTAACACAAGGCGTATAGTGATGAAGAACCAACTTACCCGTTGTTAATCAGCGTGTAGGTGAGATCAGCTCCCGCGTTTGGATCCGGCTTGGCGTAACACATGTCAATCCTCATTTTTACGTGGATATCATCCGAGTTCATCCGCACAAGTAAAAACACGTCTTCTTCTTAAGGAAGACATCGACACAAACTAGAAAATATTGTAATTTATAAAAAGAATGTAAAATGTTATTAAATCCGATACGGGAAACATGTTGATTTAAACCAAAAAAAACATTGGCTTTAATTAGAAATTAATTTATCTACTTATTTATTTATATATGTATTGAAGCAGAAAGGACGTGTTGATATAACAAAAAATCTTATGAAGAAAAAATCGAATGAAATCTGTCATTCTAAATTGTGTATTTATAGATAGGTCAAACACATGTCGCATTTTCCAACATTAACAATCTCTATTCAGACCAACCTGTTTTTAAAACCACTGGATTGCCAGTGATCTCCTTATAGAAGGTACTATCGGTGAAGAACTTGACCTCTGATTGGTAATGCGCACTTCCGGTCACGTGGGTGGGGGGGGCTTGGCTGATCACTGATTGGTTGGGATGGCAATTGGAGGACAGTGTATTCGTCCGCGAAACATCGCACTCTACTTCAACCTGATTAAAACACTGACTTAATAACCAGAATGTGGTATGAAATCAATTATTTTAGTGAAAAAAGACAAACAAAACGTGTTTTTTTTATCAAAACGCTCGGATTATGTTTGTTTTGATTTTTATAGGTATGCACAAAGCAACTCGTTCACAAGTTATCACATGTTTATTCAACATGTTAACAAACATGTGGTCAATTATTTTTTGTTAATTTACATGTTTTGTTACCCGTAACATTGAAATCAGCAGGTATTGTTTATTCAAATTCTCGATCAATATACATGAAAATTTGTCAACATGTTAAATGAACAGGTGAGAACCTGTGCACGAGTTGAATTTTCCATACTTCTTTCATATTCTGTGAACACGAAATTAACATAACCCGTGTATTGTTAATGTGATATTTTAACTAGTAACATTAGTTCGACATGTATATGTAAGAAATACATCAAATTCACGCGTTTGGGTTAAATGTGAGACTACTTCAATTAAGTAAGCGTGTATTTTGTAACTAAATTTGCTTCAGTTAAATCACATGTCAATCAAACCATCAACGCTTTAATGAAATGTTCGCTATTCTCAGTGTATGTCTTGTACAAACATATTATCATAACAACAATAAAAAAGATGTGTCGCTACCTTCCATCTGTAGCCGTGCACAATGATAGGAAATGGAATGTTCGATTCGGGATACACAAGTTGGTTATAATACACAACGTTGTCAGCATTGGTCTGTGCAAGAAAAAATGAACAAACCTGATATTATCATTCTATAACGATGTAAAACATTAAGATCACGCATTTAAATGTTGTACGTTAAGTAGCGTTTCCGTACAATAAAGTATCCGATTGAAAAATAGAACAGCATTTGCATCGCTTCTTATTTAAGAATCGAAACGAAATGCATATGTAGTCAATAATTGAACACAAAAATATGTTTCATAACAAACACATACATTTCCAAAAAGTTAAACAGAAATATTAACCAGCTTTCGCCGGTAGACAAACCTACCCATCCTCCGCGCAGAGATTTGACTGGAACCAACATAGCTGGATGTGAGAGTAAGGAACGACAACTCATCTTTGAAGTCGATGAACATTTGGTGTAGCGCTGGTTAAACACCACTAGATCCCCCATGACCTTCCCCGTACATAACTGGTTGGTGAGCTTCATCTGGGACACCCCGATGTCGGGGAACAAAAGTCACAGCATGGTTGTATTTACGGCTACATTCCAACTGGAATGTCCGCAGCCAAGTTTTACGGTGTCTTCTATCTTGAAGGCTGAAATTCACGAAGGAAAACACTAACATTTTGCCATGCACTTGGCGTAAGACTCGCGTTTGTATATTTAGTATATTTACATACATTTGTAGAAAGTTATGTCATTTTCGCCAATGCAATGACCCAATTTATTCAGTCATTGTCAAAATGACATGTTGCGGTAATACAAATGACACATATTCAGTCATGCGCGGAAATAACCATCTCAAGTTTATTGTGTCGTTGAAGAGCGAACTTACGTGAGTAGGACACACGGAAACCTCGTGCTTGACCGTTGGCGTTGGAGTGGAAGCGAATACATGTATATATGGGCTTGTCGCTAACAAGGTAAGGGTGTGTGGTGGAATCTTCATAGTAACCGAGCTGACGGCCCCCGATACCGTCCGTCACCTTGAGTACATGCAGACTTGTTATAAGTATGCACACAATGGCGCATGAATGATTCGGGGAACAATCGGCCCTAAGTGATGATGCATTAACTTCAGACAGTACAGCGAGTTGGCAGATTTTTTTTGTATTTTCATAGACACAACTTTTCTGTTAAAATTGTAGAATACATATTATTGCAAATAAACCTAGCAGAATATGTCTGCTTACAACCCCAATAATTACCACGACTGCAGTCTGAAATGCCTTTTCCGCTTTTAGTTGATTATATTTAAAGCCCATCTTGCATTTCGTTCTAATGCATGACATACCAATACACCTTTGAACATCAAAATAAAACAAATTAATTACCGTATTATCTCAACAAAATCGCCGTCACCGGCAAGGTCAAGATTAGTCAATTCGAGTTTTGTCGGTTGTCCCGCCGCGTTCCTAATGACGTACAAACAATCCGAACTGCCCGAATAACCGGGATATCTTGGAGAGGTGAGCGTACCGGAAGTTCCCTCAAAATAGTGGACGCAGCCGTCTAAGATTCGAAACTGGAATGTCAGCTTGGACAAGAGAAACCGCATCAAATTACACGCAACACATATAAAAAAACTTCTCGAAAATTATCTAAATCGTTAAATCGTTAAAAAATTAAAGATTACAAAATTGTCACAAAAAAGAAACACAAAACAGTTAATATCAAGAAAGAAATATGCCTAAACAGCTATCACGATACAGTTTAAAGACGATGACGAGAACGGAAATATGATTTGGTGAAAGCGCGAAGAGATGAAAATTGAATTGCGGGATAATTACGCTGCTCTGTAACAGTATACCCACGTTTCCTTTGCATTTTTCATTTATGTCATCAACATTTCAAGATATTGCGTATTCGCCAAACGTTTCAAAATACACCAATTTGTTAATTTAAAACTGGGTAAAGTTTGTACTAAAGCAGTCGACGGTGGCCTTACCGTCGCATCCAGTTGAGCCGTTGATTGTGGAGCACTGAAGCACGTGGCTCTCCCAGCCGTCGCAGGCGATGTCGGTGAAGAGCACCGGAACTTGCGACATGACGGTGCTAATGTTCGGCCGGGTGTGTCTGCAATAGAGCGAGTGCCTTAGTATGTATATTTTGTTTGTTAATGGAAAATAGAATAAGAAAGACGATGAGGCATGTCAGAATAATCATAAAGCGTATTATTTTGGAAGTATTATGAAATACATACAACAAATACCAAAACCATAGATGTTCATGCCCATGTATATTAATGATGTTACAGTATTTTACTAATCGACATTGTTCTTACGTGAAGGACTTATATAATCCGACTATGAATAAAGTATGAGTTGTTCAATGATTGAGAGGTAAAGGGTAAAATTTACAAATTCTTATTAACATGTCCGAACTAACTGGACACCCGCCATGGAGCACAACGTGGAGGCCGCATTCGTAGTTAAACCGTTGGCACAGACGGACCACTTCTTGCCATTTCCGGTATGGATGAAGACTTGTCCCCTGAAGTTTCCGGGATTACAAAGGGACACCGAAACACCACCTAGTTTATGAGTATACAAGGAAAAAAACGCGAATAAACGACAGCAAATTGATTGAGATATAAATGCGATACATTTGGCTAGGGTTTAGGACTTTTGTTACATACGTCATTACTCAGTGAGCTTTTGAATATTTCCGGCCAGAGCAGTATGCTTCTAGGTAAAATTTTACGTTTTATAGTCATTGGATATAAAATAACATTGTTAACTTTGTTATCGGTTAATTCATTTTATTGCAGTATTGCTCAAATGCGAAGAATGAAAATAGTAAAGTATTAGTACATTTATTTATGCAATTAATACTATAAATAAAAACAGATTCATATTAAACAAATGTACTTAGCGAGACGTGACTCGATAGACGTACTTTTACTTTTAAATGAAGCTTAATCTCCCCAACAAAAACCGGAAGGACTTTTGTAAAATGCGCGCACATACCGGAACAGTCGACGCCAACCGCATGCGCGCGCGTCTTCCTGCATTTGGAGATATCGTAGTCAATCAGGCACTGACCCAGATTCCGGACGGGGTCGTTACACATGAGTGAACCCGCGAACGTCGACGTCAGACCATGTAGTAGCGGGTAGCCCGTCACGTTCGCATTGTCTGCTCTAAACGGGTAAAATTTTACAATGCCTTAAGAAATAAATTCGGAAAGAATGTGCGTATACGCTCAAAAACGTTTCCAATGCATATATCTACATATTTATCTGTATGAATATGGTCAGATTTATTTGAATCACATTTCTGCGCACATTTCTGTGCACATTTTCAGAGTTTACTAAGTGAAAACACCTAGGAAATTGCTTGGTTGATAAAGTGCCTAAATCCTGTATTCGTTTTATATTAAATGGTGCGGGAATGAACTTCCTTTTATGTCATATGTATTAATGCTTAGTTTTTTTAACAATTTTTAAACCTAGTTGTTAGACTAGACAAAACATACCATGAAGTTTAAAAGTACGTTTCAGTTTATAGGAGTTTGATTAATACTCTCATACATTGTAAATAAAACTCGAAAAGCTTTGCGGTGGGAACATCATTAACGCACCCTTATTATTGTAAACTGGTTTATTAAAAAAAAACTAAAACACTTACGAATAATGAAGAGTCTGGCAGACGACATTTGCAAACGCCGGATCCCAGCTATCGTAGCAGACGCTTCCCCACCCACCGTTGGACCGCAGCTCCAGTCGACCGTTCCACCGGCCCGGTCCATCAACAAGCCGGACACCAGACAAACCTTAGCACATGACGTCATAAATCAAAACATTTTGTATTTTAATATTTTTCAAAAATTATAAAACGTGTAATATAAGAGATAGTTAAACAAATTTGCAATGTACTATGGGAGTAATAATAAAGCGACCAACAAACACCTTAAATAACGTACAGTAATCTCACGTCTTATAATTCCTTTACAAAAGAAAGGGAGTTAACAAGCATAAAGAAAAACAATCGTAATACATCGACTATCTCCCGAATCATATTATACAAAAAATCGTCTTATCATGTGAAAGACAAAAAGCTTACTGATATATGTTGGGTTACACGCCACACCCGCTGTGTGATATACGCCACATGTTTCCGATATACGTCACTTCCGGTATAATCGGGTCTGATCTTGGAGGGGGAAGGGCCGACGCCAAAATGGCTGCTGTTGTAAACGACAGTTGCTGGATTCCTAAGGTGAAAATAGTAATGGGTAAGATTTAATGCTACGATAATAACAAATCATCAGGAGTATACAAGCCCCGTACCAGGTTAAATGGCTTAAATAAAACAAGTTAAGATTTCTAAATTTGCTTTTTATGAATTATATGTTCTTTCATAATGAAACTGAAAACCGTTTTTCAATCTGATTAAACCTAAGGATTTCGCTGATCGAATTGTATACCCTTAATGCTTGAGCGCCAGTGAAACGATATTGACAAGTACGTACAAACTTTACGTTGAGATGAATTATACTACAATACAACAAAAACGTTATAACGGTAGAACATCATTATAAAAGTTATCAGTAAATTCATTTATTCTTAAATGGCGTTTAAAGAACTTAGATCAGTAGAGATGTCCGTGTGAAGTTGCAATATTAAATCACGATCACAAGTGAAATTGAAATAATGTGATTGTCGCTGACTCGATTTTACTAAATTACTAACAATTATCTCCCACTACAAAATTACTAAACAACGTGTTACAAAACGTGTTGATAAAAAGCAACGGACTCGAGTTTACAATAATAAGTTTTCGACAATACAAATACTACCATTTTCTTCAGTAAATGTTTTCATTTATTCAAAAGACAATGATTTATTGCATTAAGTATTGTGCTTATTGTTCATGAACATTTGCAAACCGGTTATGCATTTTATTCATATTGATATGTAGCCTACACCTACCAGAAACCAAGTTCTCTACAGATGGCTCCACCGTCATTTTTGCAAAATCGTCATCACAATATGTGTAGCGACTAAATCCTTGCTTAAACTCGATCGTGCCTTCACTGCTACTTGATCCACCAGTCAGAGTTTTAGGATTATTAACTGGAGTAGAAAAGTTGGTTATTGTAAAACGTTTGTGACAACATTGAAATAGTCAGAAAATATAGGTAGTTATTGAGATGGTTTATTCACAAAGCGATTAACGAAAATGTTTTGTATTTCATACTAACATGTCGTTGTCGGTGAAATTTGAATTTCACACTTTCCAAATAACATATATTAGATATAATTTGCCCATATGTGCATAGAAATTCCGAATTGTGGATGCATGCGGTGAAATATGTTGGTAAAAAGATAATCCGCAGCAAATACAAAATACCTTTTAAAACAACAAAGAACTTATTAATCCGTATGGTTTGATAAGAAAATTTCTCATTTAAATACGCATACACTTAAAAAGCTATGATTTAAAACACATTGAAATATACAAAAAATGCAGTTGGTAAATTATTTGAAGGCACACTACTACAACTTACAATCACATATCACGCCGGCGTCGCGAGAATGATCGCAGTTTACGCCACCGTTCCAATCGACTGCACAATCCCTTACGTCACTGACGTTGTGGGTGCATCTGACGTCAGACATTGCGACAGGGCACTCTCCGCGACCGAAGTACGACGCCTTAACGGCCCTTTCCGACGACGTCACTGCAGATTTAGTTATGAACGCGCTAATTGACTAATGGAAGCATATAGTATACTTAAAAAATCATGTCCGTCTAATCGGACATTATTTTGAATCTACCTATATTTTATAATTAAATCGTCTGTGTAATAGTTTGATACGTGTCATTTTAATTTTTCTCCGTTTCGCTTAAAACATACAAGCATGCGTTTTTGTTATGTCACCACGCTTTAACAATTCAAAATGACCTCTTTTTTATTCATATATAGGGTGAATAATCGATGTGACATTATACGTACCGTTAAATACTGAGAACAAAATATGCGCATGCGTGCAAAGTAAATGACACATTAACTTTACGCTAACATTTTGATGAACATATATATTAGATTTGTCCTACTTATATTTTTTACTGAACAGCATAATGCACACATTTTTATTTTTTAAGTTTGCTAAATTGGGCATTAAATCACATGCATTCACTAAACAACTATGAAAATATAAGGTCCAGCCCATGTTTGTTTTTAAAGAATAATTCACACTGATTCTTCTTTTTTGACTACGGCAAACAATTTGCAGGTAGGGGCGGAATCAATAGTGTGTTCGGTACTTGTTTAAGATTATAATAACAGAACATCAACATTTCCTATTTTGGAGTAATCCCATAGTGTTTTATCAATAATGACCTTTCAAACGAGTACTGTGTGAGCATACAGCGATGCCTAGATACCGTTCCAACAACTATTCTGTTTGCATAACGATCATATCTCAATGCCGAATTTTTAAACGAGTATAAAAGCGTACGACAAATTCAATATCTCGGTAATGACTTCCTTAGAGTACTGTGTAGGCATGTAATAAGGTGCGGTATACAGTTCGAATGTACCACATTGCTATATGAGCTAGCTTTTATAGCGACGCGGTAGTGTCTTCCTTGGGACATGGAGGACCAGGGATTAATCCCCAGAGTGGGTTTTCTAGTTGTTTTATTGGCGCAAAACGTCAGTAGCCCACATATAGTGGTTTGTCAGTAGGGTTAGGTCTAATAAGCACTTTTACTGCCTTGCTATATTAGTTAGCGTTTACAGCGACGCGGTAGAGTGACTGCATTGAAATATGGAAAGTCCATGTTCAATCCCAACTGTGATAGGGGATTTCTTGTAAGTGGTTACAAGCACTCGAAGATATCTCGATAATTACTTTAACCATGAGTACTGTTACGATGCACGATATATTTCATATTTCCATAAAGACTTTTCAAACGAGTTTTATTTCAGCAAACGTCAAATTGTACGACTTCGAAGTCGCTACTGACTTTTCGAATAAGAACGGTGTGAACATACTCCATATTTAACAAATAGAGACCGATATTTTAAATTGGTACGGGGAAGCAAACGCCGAATTCCGACATTTATCAGTACTGACTTTTCATACGGGTAGTGATGATTAATTACGTTAGATTACCAATATCACGAAAATGACGGGTACTGTGTCAGCAAACGACGTATTTGCCCTTACCTTAGTGCTGACACCATATCAAAGTACTGGCCTTTCAAACTGGTAGTGGGTGAACATTTGACATATTGCCCCTTACCATAGAGCAGACCTTTCAAAAGAGTATTGGGTGAGCATACGACATATTGCCCTTTACCTTAGTGCTGACCTTTCAAAAGAGTACTGGTGAGCATACGAAATATTGCCCTTTACCTTAGTGCTGACCTTTCAAAAGAGTACTTGGTGAGCATACGACATATCTCCCTTTACCGTAGTGCTGACCTTTCAAAAGAGTACTGGTGAGCATACGACATATTGCCCTTTACCTTAGTGCTGACCTTTCAAAAGAGTACTGGGTGAGCATACGACATATCTCCCTTTACCTAAGTGCTGACCTTTCAAAAGAGTACTTGGTGAGCATACGACAAAATCCTACAGCGTAAATAGAACGAATATGTGTTAAGTGGTCATAGTTTAAATCTATTATCGATAACTTACATGTGCAAAGAAATGGAATGATTTAAATAACCCTAAGAGAGGTTCACCCAGTTATCATTCATGAGAAGTTTCGTTAACATCTTTAAAATGGTTAAAGGGGAGAATTCGTTAGAAGAAACTTAAACGCACGCACCTAACAAACGCACACACGGACGACGGACAAGAGCCAACACGATATCCTTAAAGCTTCACGTCAGCACTAAGTGCTCATGCGAAATATGAACGTAACGCCTATATGTATGATATTGCATCAGGTTTTATACAGCTATTTAAAACGCATACTCGCATAAACATCTAATTGCCTGTTTACCACATATTGCAATAAAATTGAATGCTAAGCATTGAACCAATCGGATCATACTTTAAAGTCACGTGAAAGCGCTTCGATAAAACAGGGCATGTTTACATTTAACTGCGGCAAAGGTAGGATGTTGAGCAAAGCGTTGCGTTTATGAGTTTAAAAAATGATTTTGTTGAATTAGTAGGACGATTGTGTTCTTTTTTGCATAGAATTCATTAATGCAATGTAAACAAGTTTTAAAGAGTGCTGAAAGCAACGATTTATTTTCAAAGATACACATATGCTAAATCAATTCTTATATTCATTATATAATCAAGTTTTTTTCTGTATGAAATAGGAAGACGGGACATATTTACAGCAACAGGTAATTTCTGTTTTTGTTTTTTTGTGTTCCCCTTTCTTTTGAGGAGTACAATAACCTTACTCACCTTAAATTAGATAAGCTATGTTTCAATATCGAATTTTACGAATATTTGTGAAATTTATATATTGCACCTGCAAATTCACTGCTGATTCTTTATATACTTTTTATACTTTTGAAACGATTCAATGTGTTGTATTTTTTATTAACCGAAAGGAAGGTGTTATAACTGGAGACACAAACTTGTGAACGGGACATAAACCAGATTACATCGAAAATGATAAAAATATAACAAATAACAAAATATCATTTTATTATAGATTTTATAGTGTTAAACACAATGATAATACCAAATACATGAATATGTTAAGTGGGTTTTTGCAAAATTAGTATAAGCTGGTAATGGATGAACTTAACAGATATTTGAATTAAAACTCGTGACAGCTCACATGTAAACAGTATGTATGAAAATGTGAAGGTATTTAGTTATAATCAATAAAACAAACCCAATATGCAAAAATTTGAATCTAAATCACACCATAGCATCACATTCACATAATACGAACTAACGTCGGCCCGTTGGATCTTGCGGACTTACTGTCCGGTAGTTTTTGCTTTCAAAGAGTGTAATCCTCTTGCATTTCAACAACCACACTATATAGTGGTTAATGGCTCATGATACTTACGGACATAATCAGAACACTTTCATCAACATTCGAACTACCGTGTTGTTAAACTGCAGCATCGGTAAATTCCGGGAAGGATTCCGAAAGTCAACGGAGCGTATCGGGTCACATCAGACTTCGCAAATGTAGTCGAACATGTCATACTTTACGTTGCAATTAACTTATGTTGCTTACTACAATATCCCAGGATATCGGAACATTGAGAACAGAAATAACGCTTCTGAGCGGATATTACAAATACAAACGAATTATCGAGTGACATTGACATCATGTGATAAGTATAGAACAATCAAACTCGTATGCCCTACAACGCTGGATAAAATGTTAAAGATACAAACAACACAATTTTTATAATCAATGTTCAAAGAAAATAATGTCACGGATAGGAGTCGAGGAATTGCAAACTTTGTAAATTGGATTTCAGTCTTTTGGCGAATGAACAAACTTTTTACAAGATTATCGTTTTGGAAATGGAAAAGGACAAACACGTTGTTTATTTCTTTGTTAGTGGATCTGTTTATAATCAGATTAATGTACATATTCTGCTGTATTATGTTTGTCAGTCTGTAGCGTTCACTGGCATATTAATGAAATGGAAGTTATTGAGAGGTAAATATATTAATGAAACACAGTTAAATTCATAAAAAGCACAACATACAACTAAAGAATGTATGTTTATTGTTGTTAATGTTTTCCACTAAACAATACTATTTTCCCCAAAATGAAACTAACGCGCTTAAGTTGTTCCCCAACATCATAATTGTCACGGTATTTTTGCTTTTTCTGAAATAAACAGCGCGTTTAATGCCCAGTTTAAATCTAAATTCCGATTTCTATTTTCCTCTTTGGTAAAACAATAATGATTGAAGCCCTAGAAATTAAAAAAAAACGTATCTAAATGTTAACAGTTTGTTAGACAGGTTTGCTAGTGAAAGGTTGCGGTCTTTCGCGACGTCTTCCTAATATTTAAGCAGCACGAGCGTATCTTATTACTATATACGTAATGTGTATGCAACATCTTCATCAGCATATCATATCTACAAAAGATGGTTAAATGCAGCATTTCACATGTTGCCATAATATATTTCGTTATACATATAATATAACTATACATTAAAACCGCTCATCTATTTTTCATTTTTAAGGTGAAGGGACCTATCTCAATACTTCAATCACAAAGGAGGGATGGGTGGGTGGAGAGGGGTGTATAGTAATGGGGTGTGGTCATTTATTACATTATCTTCCAAAAATAAGAAAAAGAAATGCCAAAAAAATATTTTTGGGGGGCGGGGGGGGGGGAATTCTTGGGTGGGATGGTTGGACGGTCTTTCAAAAATAAAATAATAAAAATAAATATTTGTGTTTTTTTTTAACCATGTTTAAAAAATAATATTTAATTTTATTTTTTTTTTTTTGGGGGGGGGGGCGGGTCGGGGGGGGACTTTAGTGTGAGGGTGAGGTCATTTATAAGATTATCTTTAAAAAAGAAAAGAAAAAAAAACTTTTTTTTGAGGGCGGGGGAGAATTCTCGGGGGGGGGGGGGGGGCGTGGTGATGGTTTGGGTGGAGTCTGTTGTGGTATGTCAGGAAAGAGTTGTTTTGTCAAAGTATCAATCAAATCTGATCATAAATAAAGAAGTAATGACAATTTTAGAAAAAAATAATTAATTGAACTTGAGAGTCAATGTCATTCAAAGGTCAAGGTAAAATTCAACTTGCCAGGTACAGTACCATCACGATAGCATAAAAGTATTTGAAGTTTAAAAGTAAAAGCCTTGATACTTTAGAAGTAAAGTGAATCTTAACACAAAATTTAACCATCTATTCAAAGTTACTAAGTAGAAAAGGGCCATAATTCCGTCAGAATGACAACCAGAGTTATGCAACTTGTCCTGTACTGTCCCCTTAAGATAGTTTGCGAGTGTTCCAAGTATGAAAGCAATAGCTATGAAACTTTAGCTGATAAGTGGACCAAAACCTAAAACTTAACCAAATGTTCAATTTTCTAAGTATAAAAAGGGCACATAATTCTGTCAAAATGCCAGTCAGGGTTACATAACTTTGCCTGCACAGTCCCCTTATGGTAGTAAGTGTTGCAAGTATGAAAGCAATAGCTTTGATACTTAAGGAATAAAATGGACCTAAACACTAAACTTAATCAAATTTTATATTTTCTAAGTATAAAAAGGGCACATAATTCTGTCAAAATGCACGTCAGAGTTATCTTACTTTGCCTGCCCAGTCCCCTCATGATAGTTGTTAAGTGTACCAAGTTTGAATGAAATAGCTTTGATACTTTATGAGAAAAGTGGACCTAAACACAAAACTTAACCGGATGCCGACGCAGACGCCGACGCCAAGGTGATGACAATAACTCATATTTTTTTTCAAAAAATATATAAGCAAATAAATAAAAAGTGCCTCTTTTATATGAATTTCTTAATAATTGAATTTATTATGAAAAGACTTTTAGTGCAACTATAGTTAACCTTTCTTTTCTAAATCTATACTACGAGTCGGACCCATCCTTTTCTTTAACACCTTTCCGAGATTCGCTGTCTGTTTACACATGTAAGTAATTTTGCTAAGTTACTTAATAAGGGAATCATCTATAGTATTACTATCATTGGGTTAATCACCCTTTGTATGTATAGGAATTTTAATGCCTTCAGTCTAAGCTAACGGGAAATAGCATGTATTTAAATAGTTTTTAACATCGGTGAATATATAACCAGCAAAATATCGCGGGCAGCTATAAAATGTTCGTTTAGCAATTTATCTTATTCAGGCGATTTACACTTTTTTATCAGTTTTACAAGTTGTTCTATCTTTACACTCCCAAGATAACAAAAATGTGCTATTGAAAATTGTCGATATCGTTACAGAGATTTTAAAACACGTACGTATCTATTAGGTTGGCAATTGGCGAATCACTACCCCACAGATATCCCGCTTCAATAAATACATATTCCTAAGTCTTATCTAGTATAAGCCATAGTATGGTGTCATGGGTAATTTTACAACCGATATCCAACGGCCTGTGCTATAGGGAGCAGCAGGACAGTGAAAAAAGATGTCGAAAGTAGCGGGAGCGAGGACGCAGCCCGGTTTAACGCCGCTACAGATGTATAAGGCATCTGACGTCATACTGCAATATGCTTTTTATATTGTTCTGAAATGGGCTTCGATGGGCAGCTACACTTTGTCAGGAAGGGAGTTGGTGCGCATTCGTCAACAAATGGTGACACGAAATTTCGTGTATTTAGGATGCAGTCAAACGTTGCAGTTTGGTTGTACATCTGGTGTATATGATAGTTTTCCCGACGTTTTTTTCCAAACGTTGCAAACTCCAGGCGTCCAGCGATTAATCTTCGTAGGCTGAAGTCTCAGCAGCAAACCAGGGGTTGGTAGGTGTCGCAGTTAGCACCTTGAAACGTGCGGGTAGGGATGACACATTTCAAGGCAGATCGCCTGGTAATGATCGACGGAGCTGATGTCAGTGTTTGTATGAAGATTCTTTAGGCTGTGAAGAGTTGGTGATGCTGAGGTCATGATATGAGCATAGCTACAGGAGCCGCTGCTTATTATCATGTATCTTACCAATTCAGATTTATCCAAGACATGAGGATTAAGAGTTTTAGTTGGCGCCACTCAGCCATTTAAGTTACCCAGCAGTACCAGTTGCTCGTTTTTGGATGTACTTGCAATTATTGGTGAAAATTAGTGTTGTTGCATAGAAACTGATCAGGTTGACTAGCCTAGAGTTGATGTGGAGGTGGAGTGAAACAGTCTTTCAGTTCCTTGTTGTCATGGTTCTATTATCTCCAGCATTAAGGTTATACATTAACATACTTGCGATATTTTTTACAATTGTCAGTGCACGGGCAGTATTTATACGAATTGTGCACTCTCTAGCAAGAATAAATCCATAAGCAGTGATTATTAAAGTCGAAACAACACTAAAGCCAACGGCAAATATGCATATTAGTATAATAGCACAGTTTGAAATAAGTTTGATGCTCCCTTTTTAACGCGCAAAAGCGCCAAGTACACACAGCCGATAAAAGTGAGGAATTTTACGATGAAAGGCATAATTTTTTATGATAAATAATGTATGTGTTAGGTTTGGGCATGAACAAGTGTCAAAAATATCTTTCACTTGATACCGAATAACTGACAGACTTTTTTATCGATTTAATTGATTGACACAAAGTGCATTGAAATCTCTTAAGCATTAAGTCAACTGTTTTCGAGTTTGGCAGATATGATAACATTAAGACAAGTAACGGCGTAAATAACACAGTGTTTGGTTGTCCGCTATAAGGGATGTGGGAAAATAACGCATTATCATTCCCATAACGCACAAATGACGAGATAGCGCCGATTTGTGTGACACGGGAATAAAACAATTATGATACTCAACTCGTTCAACTATTGACTTGCTAGATCTTAGTTTTAAAATTTGATAACGACTCGTTGAAATTTCTGAAACCAGCGCGGACGCTTCGTTATTTTAACACATGTTTAAACGTGTTTTGATAAGGGATAATTTCAGCTTTATTTTTTATTTGAACAGTTCAAATCTTCACATGATTTATCTTAGTTTTATCTCTTCCATTTCTCAATCAAAAACTAAGGTCTGACATGTTAACTTGGGGTCATTTACAATGCAGTCGATGCATGAACTTGTAATACTTGAATCATAGTAAAATGTTTGTTTTTAAAACAAAGCATGTTTATTGTTAAATACGGCCGAAAGAGAATCCCGAACATTTTACAGATTGGCAGATTAATTTTGAATTCCACCCAAGATCTGTGAGGGGAGTAAACTATTAACAAAAGCGAGACCCACGTAGCATTTGTATAGATTGTTTTTGAATCATTTTACTATTTTTAATAGGATAAAGTGAAGAGCCCACTCATTTATTAGAATTTTCAATAGGTATCATGATTTTTTTTAATCAAATAAGTTTTTGTTTCAAGTAAACTGCAACAAAGCGATTGGACGGTTAAATAATGAAGGGTCAGTGTGGTAACTTTATATTATTTCGACACAAAAACATCACTTCTGATGACATTTAGCAATAAACGTTAAATGTGGAACTTAAAATATATATTTTTGCATTTACAAGTTTCTGTCATATATTCATGAAAAACAGTTAGAGAAAAACATTCTTATAGTAATATGATCCGTGTGGGATACATTTTTAGAAAGATCTGTGTGGTAACCGTTTTCCTTCGATGTACGGGTCAATTGTACGAGTTATCGCAATATATAAAATAAATACTTAATTTTGAAGTTAATTATTAACTTATATTCGCGCGTGGGCATGACACGCATCTATATCGAGAAATATATAAACATGAGAGTGATCTGGAGAAAACATGCCGCAATTCAAACGTACATACTGAACAAATGAACGAGAACTATTTTGTAATATTCACAGAAACTTATTCAAACAGAATAATTATTAGTGTTTTATTTTATGATGTTTACATAGTCGACTTCAATATAAATTACGGTTCCTTTAACTATCATTGTAATGGTAAAGAGCATATATATAAAATTTAGAATGACTAAAGTGCTGTTCGATTACTGAGTGCTGAGATAACATGCTTTTAATAGACAGGGACAATTTTTTTTTAGTTTTATGGGTTTTCCTGCTCTGAATAAAGCTGTAATACTGACCCGACCACAAAGCAAATGGACCAGATCCAAAGCCCTTTTTTCCTGTTTGTAAATTGCGGCATTTTTTTCAATTTCAGACTTACACAAATACACTTCTTGAAATGTAAATGTTCATGTACGCAAACCGTTCGATAATCATATTAAAAACAAGAAATAAAGTACCAATTGATACTCTGTATTAGTGAAATAGTGAAAAAGCTTACGACTATTTATCACCAAGATTAAAAAATAGCTTTTCTTCAAGATAAACATTCTGACCAGGTTTTAGCATGATTGAGTCATATATGTGGCCTTCCGAATGTTAATATGTATATAAAAATGTGAAATGCTGACCTAGTTGTTGATGCCACGTGCTCAATAATAAAGCTTGACCTAGATATTGCCAATATAAACCATTTTACCATGTTTCTTAAAGATTGATTAAAATATATAGCCCCTTTATTGTTTTTTTCTTAGATTTGACCTGGTTACCTAGTTTTCGAACGCAAGTGAAACAGATTAAAACTCGACTTAGATAGTGTCAAGGTAACCATTCTGATCATGTTTAATAAAGATTGGATCAAAAGTGCGCCCTCAAGGCGTAACTTGGAAAAAGTTGACGGACGCCGGATATTAGGTTGCTTCCAAAAATATGAAAGTATCAGGATATTGTTCTCCATCCCTATATTACATCATGCTAGTTAGAGAAAATCTGTAAAAATGGCTGAAAATAACAACATTTACGACTTGCTCAATGCTTTTAAAGTTTTATATAGGCATATGGTGATAGTAGCCATCACCCGATATTGCATGTTGTAATGTTGCGAAAACGCTAGTATTTAACCAAATATTTTCTTGTGGGGTTTGCATTTATGGTCATAATAAATTATTACTTATTAATTAATTTAGCTGTTTATTTAAAGTTTAACAATTAAACACAATATCAGTATCACCGCTCGAATGAACATAACCATAGGGTTACAATGTGATTGTGTACATAGCATTGTGTACATTAAACAAGTATGTTACCACATAAGTGTATGCCTGTAAGATATTATTCTGCTAATTAGAAGCATTGTAGGAGTTTGATGTTAGTCAAATAATAACGCAGCTCTATTAAAATATTAATTTTGATAAGAATTATTGTTATAGTTATTTAGCTGCTGTTGCTATTACAGACGATACAAAGAATTCAAAACAAGTACATATAGATGGGGAACAAAACTAAGTACAGCTTAGCTTGAATTTATAAACAACGTATGATTCAAATCAAGTAATGTATAGAAACTATACTCATAGTGCTTTTGTGAATGTACAGTTAGTTTTCGTTAGAAATATTCCTTCACTTTATTATTAGTAATATAGCTTCACAGGTCGAGAAGGTGTGGCAATATCATAGCGATAGTCGTGTTCATTGTTTGAAGTGTAGCACTTTTAGTCAACGATACGCAAGCGTGATGACGCCTGCATTGTCTAGAGTAATTCTTATTTGTGATTTTTTATTATTTTTGAAAGTGTGCTATTTTAAGGTTGTTAAAATTGGTGTTGCAGATTGAACATCATGCGCTAGTTATTTCTTGGAAATGCTTGCCATCCGGTAATATGAGGAGATTTTACGCATACTATTGTGTAAACCTAACAATTAATAAGCGTACACTGAAGTGCATACAATGTATCAATTTGCATTTTTATCATATACACGCATGTTCTAAGTCAGTTTTAACTTGATTTCATCCTTATGAACAATTTACAAATCATAGGAACAATTAACTTTTATAGACATGATAGAATTTGCGCGATCACAGAGGAAAATACTCGCCACATGTTGTTACGGTAACAATTAATCTTCCACAGGAATAACACATATTTCTAACGCATAATTAGTGACTGTGGATCCTTATGGTACGTCATATATATTTACACACATATTCATAAACCTATGCCATTGTCTCTTGCTTTGGGAGGTAGTGAGAAGAGAAAACATTTGCGTCCGTCTATGCAGTTAAGATTTAAAGCGGCATTTTATACATTTCGCTTTGTGGTTCGACCTTTGTTTTGTGTAAGTTTCGTGAACTAAAATTCATGGGTCGATTATTATTATTATATATCTTTTCATTATTTTAGTTGATTACTGTGTTATGAATTATATTAACTATGTTATTTATTACATATATTATTTATATATTGATTAGAGAGTAATTGCAGTTACTGCGTATGTGCAATAGAAGTGAATCAAATTTAAAAAAAGTTCAATTATCGAAGTAAACGTCCAAAACCGTGTGGCTTTGCATTATTGACATAAGGCTGTCGAGTTGAATTTTTTTTACCGCTCTATAATTCCTTTATAAATATCTCCAACAATTGTGAAAGGTATTTATTGGCAAAATTGTAAATACCTTGCGATTTTCAACAGATTAAAACGCACTATTCATGAGTACCTGGTAAATATTTTCTTATAAAAGCACGACATTTTGCCTACAAATTCTATGTATTACATAGACATTAGTCTGCTGACAAAAATACTTTTTAGAATATCGTGCACAGTCCACCTAATATGTAATTTCACATGAGCTCGACATGTTTATGATTAACTATTGTAGTGGGTGGCTTTCTGGCGTCCGTCGCGTGTCAGTCGTAAACCCTGTGCTTCAAACGTTTTTTCTACCGCACCGCCTCGCACATTTTCGTGCAACTTTACATGAATTATCTTCTTGTGACCCTACCTACATAAGTTTTCTTTTCGTTGCATGTGTAGGTCACCAAAGCTGAAAAATAGATTTTATAGAAGTCTTAATTAGACAAATCTTATTCTAACAAATCGCAATCGACACGTTTCAGGGGTTTAAAATGTTATGTGTAACATCGTCTGGTTCTCTTTGGCCTCAACGGAGTTTGTTTATATAATGACCCCTTGTCAAAATTGACCTCGCAACATGGGGATACATGATTTAAATAGACGAACTTAATAAAGAACTTAAACAATCTTTTCGGCAGAAAAAGCAAGGGTCAAGGCTTGAACATTTGGAGTATAACATGGTAAATGTATGGTGTTCCTCTACAAACTTAATTCAAATTATCTCAATTGGATTAACATTAGCCCCCATCCTCTTGGATGATTTGACCGCGTTATATGTACATTGTAAAAACCGCAATGCTAAGATTTTAAATATTTTTTGTCTAGCATTTAATGATGGTCCTCTTCCAAGTTTGTTCAAATCATGCCTCTGTTACTTTTGCGACCTGGCGCAAAATACAAAATATAATTATAGAAAAATCATTAGAGCCACCTATTTTTAACATTCTTCTTAAAGTAGTACAAATTGTAAATAAACGTGTAAAGTATGGCTACTTTGGGGTTCACTTTTATTGTGGCGTAGTACGAAAGCAATAAGAAAAGAACTGTTGTCTACTAGTAGAGCTTAAGCATGATATCTTGTAAAAAAATGAACTATTAAAGCATTTCGTTTTGTATTAAATACCTCTCCCCGTGTTCACAGTAATTTGTTTTTCCATGTATAACAAACAATATTTATGATACAAATGCGGTTTTCCGCGTCTCCACCTGGTGGTCTTAGGGATGACACTTGAACCTCCGTCAGTAAAATGGAAACCTAATGGCCAGAAAACAAATAAAGTAACCGTGCGTTTAGCTTCTTTAAATGTAGGGAAAACACATTCTAAACTAGAGTATGTTTTAATGTTTAACAAAATTACATAAAGGCTCAGACAGATCTTTGAATCTTTGAAATGGCATGTTTTATATAATCTTAGCTGTGGATTGTATTCAAGCCGGTCGGGTCAATATCCATGTTACGGTGTTAAATAATTAACACGGATGGTTGCCAGTCCATAACCTTAGTTTTCAATTAATCATTTCTGATGAAACATGGTATATAGCAAGCTAACACCAATTCCTAGTTTGAAGTTGTGTTTAAGGCTAGTCGGATCAAGTTCACTATTTATAAAAATAAAAAACAACGTTTTGCTCAATTACTTGCGTTCCGATATATGGATTGCACTACAAGTGTGTATATTGCTACTGTAATGAGAACATTGTTTTGAGGCCAGTCGGGTCAAAGTCATGTTTTCTAAACAAACATATATATAATGTTTTCGCCAAATGAATAAAATTTGGCTTTGTTCAGAATATAGTGTGTGTACATTACTAACATAATAGTTTGATTGCGATAACCTACTTGTTCGAAGTTAAAGTGAATTAATTATCATACCGTTGAAAATCTGGTTTCGTGGCGTTTGTTACATTTTTATTTGAAAATCTGCACATATGCATCATATTGTTCACTTGTATGTTTTGTTCTGTATGATTTTGTTTGTTTTGAGAATAAGCTAGTTTAAAAAAAAATATATTTCACATACACATGTGGTTTGACTGAAAAAAATAGTTAAGTCATTATCAAAACGTTGAAAATCTGGTATCGTGGCGTTGGTATATTTGTATTTGAAAATCTGCAAAGATGCATCATATTGTTTACTTACAATTCTTAAGTTAAACCACATATGTATGTGGAATGTACTTTTATCAAAACTAGCTTATTCTCCTATACAAAACAAAACATACAAACTTTAAGTCGTCTGTACTATGCTACATGTGCATGATTCTTGTTTTAATTTATGACAAGATAGCATGCAGTGGGGTAACATCCATCTTTTTTCTAACAACATGATATACAGGTTGATACCTGTTTAATCCCATATCAGGTTTGTAACATTACTCGACATACGTTGTGCACGTTAATAATGCGTTGAATATTAAATGCAAATTGTAAACAATATAACTATTGTTGCTGTGAGTTTGGGAGGAATGATTACATACAGGTAACGTTGCAATAACCGTGTAAATATAGTATACCTCGATTCGAACCGGTAAAGTCGTCATTGATTTGTTAAATAAAGAAATATATATCAAAGATTTACATAAATGTATGTTAATGCCTCCAATTGATTGCATCTTTTATGTTTAAACATTATCTTGATTGCATATCTATAAATACAAGTCTGCTTACGTCAAGTGTTTCGAGATGGAAGGAGCATACTATATGACCTTTTTGCACGCCAAACGCAGATTAACAACCCAATATACATGATATAATATCATTAAAACTAGACATCCGATTGCACTCGAATTTTGTATTTACGCATAACTGCGGTTAATGAAAGGGGTGTTTTTGCGATATGTTATTCAGTGTGTTATTCGACGCTGCGATTAAATAACACACTAGATAAACATTTCATGTTGAATCGATTTAGGATTCGTTTTTCTGTCATATACTTATAAGATCTCAGATTCAAACTTATATCGCAAATAATACGATATGTCGAATTTCAAGCTGACACTGCCATCGACATTCACCGGCGAACCAGATTGCACTTCATAATTTTTCTCAGAGCCGCCAATACACATCTAACTTCAATTTTTTATCTCAAATAGATATACGTGTAGATTAAACTGTGACACAAAACAACGACAAGTATGAGTACGTTGTCTTTTAATAATCTATAGAGCCATGTTGATGTAGTGATACGATTGATCGTATGAGATATCCATTCTGATCAGGAGAAAGCCATATAAAGTTGTCAGTTTATGAAGAAAAGTATTATATGTTGTCATGTCCAAATGTGTACTGCTGTGTCAACACTACTTGTAGTCAAAATATATGATACACGGTAGTTATTAACCTCTCTCAAAGTGTATAGCTTCTAATGTTTATTTCTATTAATTTAAATATTCATCATCTTTAATCATGTTTTTGTTAAACTATAAGATACTTTAAAATGACAAATACGAACAAGTGCTTTATATTTGGTTTCGCTGTGCTCTATAATACATAAATGTTTTCAATAAATAAATGTGTTGAGACTAATTGTAACAGGTGCATAGTAGATATCGCATTGTCACAGTCTCCGTCTTATTATCATTGATGAAAAACCAGAACGACGTACATGTAGATATGAACCAAGGCGATACTGTTTCAGCTTTTCTGTAATTAAATATTTATTTTCTTTTAAAGAACAAGCAATACAATAGTGTGATTACAAATCCAACCGGTCATAAATCTACAAAACCGTACTTAAACTCAATCACAAACAACATAATATTGCAGGACTATGTTTAACTTGTAAATAATACTTGTCACACAGGGAGTTTTAAACAAAGTAATGACATTAAATTGTTGTTTTAAAGTCCATAATACATGTTTGTCGAAAAAAGTTAAATATCAAAACAAAACAAGAATATTAATTTATAAGTCTAAAATGGGTCGCCTTCTTCTTCATTGGCAAAAGAGATATAACTAACTATTATTGGCACGTGTATGGAATGTTATGAAGATTGGGATATTATTTATAAATACTATATATTTACCTTAAATAAAAAAATATAAAGAGACAACAACTTTTAACTAAAATTACAGTATATAAACGTTGGCTCCACCTTGTATACATACAGGGGTGTTGTGGACAGACAGGCCACCACCTTAAAGTTGGAATATGCATAGGCTATCACTAATAAAACAAACACTAGTGACATACTACAAATACACAATATCTACCTGAATTATCATTAAAATTTCAGATAAAATATTTGCGACCGTAGAACAGTCAAACAAAAAATTGTGCTCACGACGTTGACATGAACCCACATTCGAATCGATCGCCAACTTTGCCAACTTTGCGGCATATCGTTGAATATCATTAACATAATGAATGCCCCGGAGATTACGTGAGTTAAATAGTCATTTTTGAAGTTGGTATATAAGCCAAAAAACAGGCACACAATCGGACATGCAGCCTTTGTTATGGCATGTGTGCGAAGTACCAGCTCAATAATTCGTAAACAAAGGCGGATTTTGCCGATGCGGGATTTAATTTCGGTTGATACGGCCTGTTATTTTGCTTATGTTCCAACTTAAAACGATCTCCCATCACGACTGTCTTTTTGTACTAGTAAGCGTATTTTATTAACTTGGAAACGATCCTCATGTTCATAGATATTTTAACGAAAACAACAGCAATGTTATTCCATCATGATTTCGCGTGTGTAAGCTTAATTAACTTCCTATAATGTATCCTTATAAACGATCATATATTGTAGGTGTATGTTTATGTCTACAGTGTAAGACTGTTTATATTTAAATAAATACATTAACAAGTAAGACTTCTGCAAAGGTTAAGACTTTTTCATTATTTTAATTCACATGTTTGTTGGACAGACCGTATAAACTTCTATCTTCTTTTTAATTTATATTCGAACATGTACTCGGACAGGTTATTGTCTCGGATTATTTTATTCTGTTATTTTAACATGAAAATATACAGGTCTGACTTAACGACGATGAAAAACTTAAGAATAATTATAAGGAAGATTGGTGGGTGCATGCTGTAATGATAACCAAAATGAACTCTGTTTCACTAAAATGCGTTCTGGGTGGAACATGTATAAATGGTTAAAACATCTCAGGAGGCTATTTATTCCTTTCTTTAATAACAATATAATTACAACAAACCCTTCTGTAAGACATACTGGTGATTTTTTTCCAAATGTCAAAGTATGTAAATGCGAAATCCAATAGAGTGCTTATATATATACGACTATTTAGGATCAGCCAAGAATGACTTCTTTAATTGGTGCAATACAAACGATAAACGGAAAGGAATCCGGAGTTTTCGAAATGTTGAAATGAAATCGTCAAAATGTTATTGGGTCAGTTTCGGGTTGTTTGAAACGTTGTCGCGAGCTAGTTGCCAAACATAAAGGTTCTTTGATCTCTTACAGTAAATCAAATTTAGCTGTTAATCCCTCATACCGTAATGTGATATTGTTTTGCATGAGTAATGATCTAGTCCTTTTAACATATATTCAATGCGATAATTTATGTAGAAGGAAAATTAAATACCAAAATCATGCCTTAAATTTTATACATTCAGGGAATGCATACTTTTGGTTTACGTATGCGGTTGCATACGCATTGTGGGTTTAAATTACTGAAAGAAAATGTATCAAATCATATAATGGTAAACGACTCTTGATATGTAGTGCAGACACTATTTAATTAACGAGTTAGGTGTTCCGTCTGATATATCAGTTTACTTTGTCACTTAACGAAACACACGCAGACATTAAGCGATTTACAGTACATTGCAAAAAAGACAGTAAGTTGACGTGTTGTTTTATGCGTATTGAAATTTACTTATACGCAATACTTTAAAATAAATTCCAAAACCATAAAATCAATTTAATGAACATACAAATCGTGAGAAAGTTTACCTTAAAATTAAGCACACAAACAAGTAAGTCATTTATATAATAGCAAACTCAGATAAGACGGCGGTTATATTACATTCGTGTATGTTTAAAATAGGAACGACAACTTTTCTGAGATTGATAGCGGACTGCATAACACTTAACAAAAGAAACGAGATGCTAAGTCGGGGAAACGAGAAACATTTCTCAACTGGAATACCGTACGTTACCGATGTGCTGTGAGTTTGCTTCGAATTGTAGGCGACTAATTCGAAATTAACTGACACTAAAATTTTCCAAATGGAATATCTTTGCTTGTGGATATACGGTAGAACTTTAATAGTATGCATTTATAGCTGTGCTTTATACTTGTCAGTACCTTTAAAAGATGGTGTTCGGTGAAATTGTGTTTCATTTGTTTACTCTCTCTCTCAGAGAGAGAGAGAGCGAGAGAGAGCGCGCGAGAGAGAGAGAGGAGGAGAGAGATCGAGCGAGAGAGAGGAGAGGAGGAGAGAGATAGCAGAGAGAGGAGATGAGCGATGAGAGAGAGCGAGCGCGAGAGAGAGAGAGAGAGCGAGCGAGCGAGCTAGGAGCGAGAGCGAGAGTAGAGAGAGAGAGATAGAGAGAGCGAGAGCTCGCGCGAGAGGAGATAGAGAGAGAGAGAGAGCGGAGAGAGAGAGGAGAGAGAGAGAGAGAGAGAGAGGAGAGAGAGAGAGAGAGAGAGAGCGAGAGCGAGAGAGCGAGATAGAGAGAGAGCTCGAGTCTCGAGAGAGAGAGCTCGAGATCTGAGAGAGAGAGCTCTCGAGAGAGAGAGATCTCTCTAGAGCTCTCTCTCTCTCTCTCTCTCTCTCTCTCTCTCTATCTCTCTCTCTCTCTCTCTCTCTCTCTCTCTCTCTCTCTCTCTCTCTCTCTCTCTCTCTCTCTCTCTCTCTCTCTCTCTCTCTCTCTCTCTCTCTCTCTCTCTCTAGCAGCAGTAGTAGAAGTAGCCACAGAATAAGTAGTAGTAGACGTAGTAGTAGTAGTAGTAGTAGTAGTAGTAGTAGAAGTAGTAGTAGTAATAGTAGTAGTAGTAATAGTAGTAGTAGTAGTAGTAGTAGTAGTAGTAGTAGTAGTAGTAGTAGTAGTAGTAGTAGTAGTAGTAGTAGTAGTAGTAGTAGAAGTAGTAACAGTAGAAGTAGTGGTAGAAGTAGTAGTAGTAGTAGTAGTAGTAGTAGTAGTAGTAGTAGTAGTAGTAGTAGTAGTAGTAGTAGTAGTAGCAGCAGCAGCAGCAGCAGTAGTAGTATTAGTAGTCGTAGTAGTAGAAGTAGAAGTAGTAGTAGTATTTCTAACCGACTTCTGTACCAGTGAATTTCTTGTACTAGTAGATGCATATTAACACAATTATAATGATTTTTATAATTTCAGGCTGACTGCGGACTTTGATATCATTGATATTTGAAGATGATTTGAGCGCCAAGAATGGACAATATGGATTTCAATGAAACAGAGACGTGTTGTGTCATAGATACGTATGTTACAAACTTATTAATTCCGTTCTGTTTATGCGCGTTAATAGGTATTGTTACATATCTGACTCAAAGATGTTTCCAGAAACGTTTCAGAAAACATCATATAGAAGGAATAAACACAGGTCACAACATAAGCACATCTCCGACTGTATTCTATGAATGTATAGATGCCTCTGTTAACGATATTGCTGCTGAATTAAAACCAATGATTAATCAAAGCCCTGAAACACATTTATTTACTCGTCAGTTCTGTATAAATGTAACCCCCTGGGGCAAGTACAGTTTTGTCCCCAAGGACATGCTTCAAGCATACATAGAGAATACTAATAAACTAGGTTACATACCAAACATTTAATCCATTACCCTTGTGGACTCAAATATGAAGATTTAACACGAGTACTTTTCAGATTTTTATTTTTATATCTAATTACTTATATATGCAGCGGACCGAAACAATTTGTAAAACTTCTCAAGATGGTCTCCCAAGAATCATTAATGTATTTTTTTTAATCTGCCAAGCAAGTAAGAGCAAATGTCGTTTGAATAATATGTTGACGCACAACGAATGAAGCACGACGGACGACGCACGACGGACAAAACACGTACACAAATCTCTAAGCACAGACTGATATGAAGACTGATCGTTTAATTTTGTGATGAAAAGTATATTGAGTATACATGTAAGAGGTATGAAGAATGTTTTGTGCTTAGTAGAAACATGGAATACATAGTAAACGCAAATAAACGCATACGTGTATAATACGATATTAAATGGCGCATTGATCTCTTTTGAAACAGTTGTGGTTTACTGATCTGTTGATTAATGTGTATTTCGAATCTTCATAAATAAAGATCTTTAATTAAAAATAATGATTTAGAAACTAATTGTTCGTGAAGTATATGCCTATAGGGCCCGGTGCTTTGAAATGTTATACTATTGTTATTATCTCCACTATTATTTTTGCATATATAACACTAATAAACAGGATAAATGCCTCATTAAATACACAGTACCTGTTTATCTTATTTTCCACTGTCTAATCAGTTGTCATAATTGTATTATCTGCACTCATGCGTTTAAATAATCAGATAAGTCCTCACATGTCACATGGCGATGCCACATTCTGGATTGTCTTTCAAAACAAATGTTAACAATTTACGCCGAGCTTAGACTTTTCAACGCAACATGTTTTACTTTAATGACTGCACGCTTACAGCGCTGCAACCCTGCCGCCAAGGTTCGTGTACATGTTTATTGATATAAAATGTTTAATTTTTAAATTAATTTCATTCTTAAACTTCAAGTTGCAATTATGTATCACTTTTGTAATTGCGCAATGGACAGCTGTTTTTCCGCACTCGATGAATCTACTTATATATTATAGTATGTAAAATTATGACATCTTTCGAATTTTTTTTAGTTCTCTCTCTCTTAATGATTAGTGTGATTTAATTCTATACTATCCGACGTTTGTCCGTCCGTGTTTCATTCTAATTGCTTCAGTCCTTCAGTGTTTTAGTATAGCTAATTTTTATTATTTGAGTGAAACCTGATTTAAACCTGTTTTTGTTCTTAAATTGCTAATCTTTTTTGTTTAAGTACAATGCTTACTCTATAACTTTTCAAACGCACGTGAATTCATCAGGCGTTCGACTTAGAAAACGAGTTATTGAACTTGTCTCCTTAATTCAAATTACCCTTCATGTTATTAAAGTGCATGTCATAAGTATTGGGACATATATATTTTCTGAATCCCCTTGATGGTTTTTGCTAATAAAATATTTAGTATTTATTGTTTCTTGTTACAAACATAAAATACATCCTGACCTGACAAACTCTCCCAATTTCTTCATGGGTAGATTTTTAAAAATAATTTTCCTTTTAGTTTTAAGCTTTTAACTTGTACTGGCAGAATCTTTATAGTGTTAAACTCGACTTCAAGAAGATGCTAGGTATTTTCAGCGTTCACCTAATATGCTTTTAGAGAATCATATGGACAAGCGTTTTACTCCTTATTTTAATTCTTTCAGATAGTTTGTTAACCATTTTATTGTAATCGATCGTCAATATTTAATTTTACTTAAACACCGTAATCCGTTTAATTTAATCTTATTTCCAAAAGCCTGGTTCACGTTTAGATTGGGATTCAATCTTGATAGATAGTGTCATATATAGGTCGATTGAATTATTGTATGGGTAGTATCTCTTTAAAGTGCACGGGGAAACTACTTCTATCTTAGCAAGACGGTACGACTCTTATCACTAAGATTTTTTTATCTTTCAGTAAACTTATGTTAAGTAGGATTTAAATATCACCAGATATCTATCATTTTATTGTTTTAAAGATTATTTTGATTAAAATAAACTTACTTTAGAACTTGAGGAAACTCTATCACTTTTACCGTTCATTTCGTTAAAATCTCTACCTATGCTATACCATGTGAATTTTCAATTAATAAGTTTGAAATAAAAACATTTAAATGCGTATCGTTGTGGAATTATTATGGTTATTGTGTGTTTTAAGTGCATAAATATTACTTAATGATACTATTACATGTTCATCGAAAGAAATCTCTCATTTATATCTTTACAAGTATAAGTTACTGTTGACTGTATGGCTTTCTTAATTTTGATTTATACATTTTACTTTTGTTTTCTCCGCGTGAGTGGTAAAGATCCCACACCCAACAATTTCCATTAAAAAGCTTCTAACTCTTTAGTTAGGTGTATCTTCTGTCAAAAAATTATTAAGTCGTATCAATATGATAGATATCGTTTGATTGTGTGCATTTTAAAAGGGCTTTTAAAAAAAGAAGATATAATATAGAAAACAGTGGCAATTCTACGCAGCACCGTAGTACACCACACACCGATATGAAATTGCTAACTTGTAGAATACTATACTCTAAATATTAACATGCTGGGCTAATCGTCGGTATGGCAGGTCGCACAACTCGTTTAAATCCCCAATCCTTTACATTGAACGTTACAAAAGGTTGACCTCACCTTTTATCAAATCACTCGTCCTTCGCACTCGTGTGAAACCCCTTAACATTTGAACTTCCGGCCGCGGGTTATTATTATTTCTTATCCTTCTCCTCATAACGTTTATGCATTCATTATCACTATGTATATAAAGTGCTAGACAATCTAAATACAACCGGAGTTATACATATGCAAATACCAAATCTATTCGAATAGCATATTTGTTTTTATATTACAGATTCCATTCAAGCAGGCGTGCGATTCTTAACAGAACATGTAATTACCTTTGACAATTGAGCTCATATAAATCAAAATGTCGAGTCTTTCTGATGTGTTCACTGAGAAAGAAAGGACGAACTGGCTGAAGGCGTGGTTGGCAGTAGACATAGCAAAGTCTGGTTTAGAACCATTCGTGAAAAACGAGGCTAAACTTGTACAAGCATGTATGTACAACACAATCTCGTCCGGTGGACAGGCACCGGGCACATGTAATGGTTGTTTGACAGCGAACTTGCTTAAATGCCCCACTCCAGGAACATGCAATAAACGAGGAGCACGCGGGACATGTACAGTTATGCATGATACCATTGCAAAACAACCCCGGCCATGTCCTTTAAACATATGCGACAAAGTTCTAATCGAAATTGAAAAGGCACATCATTATACAAAACCGTCGTGGAGGAATACATCCGCGGATCAATGGGCCTCCAATTCTTGGCAAATAGCAAAGGCTTATATGCCTCCGGATGGTTATGCTGACAAGAGTTCGGTTAAAGAGACAGATTTCAACGGAATTATCAGTTTTATGATGAACTGCAAACACTTCGATTCCAAGTTTTCCTTTCTCATACCTCCGGGTAAATCCAATAATTCATGTCTACTAACAAAGGTAATAATATATTTATTGCACGCGTGTGTATATTCTTGTGTTGGCTATAAACTTGCTTAATTAAGGTTTTACAAATATGCAGTTTACAGTTTATTGAAGTCCAGCGTTTAACCACCAAAATAAGAAATAATCGCACATAGGCAGAGCACAGTTGGGACCCACATGCTCACTATTATTATGTTTACACGGTGTTGTTCCGTTAAAATTAACATCAACGTTTTCACGAAGTTTTAAGGCTGAACATAATCCTAAAAATATGGAAATAAATAGTTATGTTAAACATTAATTCAAAATCTATATTTAAATTAAACGTAGTGTTTGTATTTCAAGCTAAATACGGTGTTTTCTCTTTCTTTGCATGATTAATCAATGCAACACGTTTTATGTATAAGACGGTGTGGTAATGTAGACAAATCCTACACACAGTTGGATATCATATTGCTTCTAATAAAACTCTGACCAAAAGCAGGAAAACGAATATTTTATGCAAGAACACTTGATTGAATTAAAGTACAACATATCCAGTAAAGCATCCGTAATTTCACGTTATAATGATAGATTTCACCATTTAATATCCACACTTATTACAATGATTGGAATAATAAAGTCTCATTTTTCGGGAAATGACGGTGTTTCATCTAGTTTCTTTAAACACAGCTACCGAAATAAGATATATGCGGAAATATTTTTGTCTTATTAATTAGCTTTATAATATTAGACAAGAATGTGTTCAATTTGTTCGACTCATACAAGTTGAGTCTCGCCAATAAAGCTCGAAACTCGCCTTATACGAGTAAAGGGCGGCCAATATAGACAAAACACGGCTTATACTGCAAAAGGTTGGCCAATACGAGATTCAGCCAATCAGAAACCAAGAAAAACTCGGCTTATATGAAAATCTAAAAATTCGACAATTTTTGGTCGCCATTTTGTTTAATAGCAAAAACATGTAATTGGAAAGTGAAATTCAAGCTTTTCTTCTGAATAATATTATAAAGTTAATTAATAAAATTGTCATAAATTAGTTGAATTCATATTTTATTTGTTATTGAGCTTCAGACAGCCGTATTGTCCCTCGGCCTGTGGCCTTAGGCCAATACGACTGTCTTCAGCTCAATAACAAAGTTAATATGAATTCAACTAATTAATAACATTATATTATTACACAAGCTTATTGAGTTAGTATCAATAAGCTTAAATTTATGTTTACAGCTGTACTGCAGATACATCACACTTTCGTTGCTCAAACACTTTTTATTATTCAAATAATTATATTTCATGTTATGTTTTACAAATTTCAAAACATAGAACTATTGGGAGTCGAAATTACGAAACCACATTAAAGTTATCATGTTCAATAAACCAAGAGCAATAATTTCACGTAAATGTTGCACTTATTTTGCACTTCGGTCACTGTTTAGTCTGTATTACTTAACACACATTTTATGATCTCAACAGCTAAACATATTTCAAAGTTTAAAAGTGAACGGGTAACAGGACGTTCAAAATGTATTGCATGTCTGAAAAAATGATATTTTGTAAAAAAGTATAACCTAACGTAGAGATCTGATTTTTACACGTTCAGGTCAATAGATTATTATTAGCGTGCATTCATATTTTGATACCTTTTGCTTTAACCAATACTATTGAATATATCATATTGTCACATTGATGATATATAATGTGGAATATTTTTGAAGGCACGAGATATTGGACGAATTGTCCGACATTCGTCTCAATGTAAAGTGACAGACAGAGATCTCCAGGATATCTTTACAACACTGAATGACCTGCTGACTGACCCAACGTGTCTCGTAAACGACGGAAGTGCACAAGAGGCTGTGAGGAAATTAAGAGAGGTAAAATGTTAGGACGAACATATAACTGGTTTTAAATTACCTCACCATGATGTAAGTAAGACACTATAATACGCTTTGAAGAACAGAGGACTTTGTATTAAATCGAAATACATGTACACAAAATACTTGTATTAAACCTGTTTCTACATTTTCCAATAGTCAGATGTTAAAAGGAAGTCTTAAACGGATCTTTTCGCGTTTTGGTAAATTGACAAAATTGTAAAAAGATGTTTCAGATTCGCAAATATTCGTTTTAGTTATGATATTTGTGAAGAAACAGTAATACTGAACATTTACCATGGTCTAGTATAGCCATTATATGCATCTTTTGACGATTTTAAAACCTGAAAATTATAAAGCTTTGCAACGCGAAACGATTGAATAATTTGGAGAGATCTGTTGTTGTCGTTTAATTTTGCGAACTACGAAGATTGCGTGTATAAAGTATAAAATACGCTTCTCATACGTAGTTGGCAGGATGGTCGAGCGGTCTAATTGGTTGTTACTCAAGGACTCCGGGGGTCACTGGTTCGAGCCCTGCTGTGGGCTACTTTTTTTCCCTTTTTTAAATTTTATTCTTGAATTTTTACTGGAGCTTTTTAGATCCAATGTTTACATTTATCAATATAATGAATTTAATGACAAACTTCAAAACATGCCAAAATCTGTGAAAAGGCCCCTTTAATACATTATTAAAAACGAATGTCAACTATTCGCCTTCTGTTTGCAGCTTGCAAATGACGTATTTAAAATAACCACAGCGGAAATGATTCAATTATTAAAGGCTGCACAAGACACTCTTAAACAAGTCGAACATAGTTCACATAAAACGCTTGATGAGATTCGGGTGTACCTTAAACGTTGTAAGAAGGATTTAAAACAACACGTCGACACATGTAAACAGGAACTGGATCAACACACCGACAAATGTAAAGATGATCTGGATGGACATTATCGAAAGCCTTACGAATGTAATTACGAGCAATGTTGTGAAGGTATGTCTGACCGTATCATTTGTCTAACAATCGATTTCAGGTTTCATATTACAAACAAAGTGCATCTGCAGCAGCAGCAGCACCAGCCGGAGATAAACCTTACTTAAGCATGTGATTCTTCGTTTATTGCCAGGAACAAAGAAAAGACATTCACATACACAACAAACACACACATACATGAATTTAACTTGGGTCACCGCCTTCTTACGGTTAATGCAAAACATGGGGGATAAAATTAATTTTATCGAACTCATCAAAATGTGCAGTGATATTTATTTAAGTGTTTTTAGAGATTAATACCAAAGCAATACCTTTTTAATTAGATAATACTAAAAAATACACGTTAATTTAAATACAAGTTTACTAATCTATGGGTGGGCACAATTCAGTCCAATAGAATTGTAACATTTTGAAGCACAATGGACAATACTAAAATAAGTACCAATAAAAACTGTATGTTTAATAAAACAGGTTAGATGCATCATAAATTTGAATGTTTAGATCATCTTCATAACAAAACGCATGAAGAGGCCGTTAAATGGTTGTAAAAGACCTAATGACATACATGCAAGCTTGCTTGTGTATGTTCAAACAGCAGATATATATATATATATATATATATATATATATATATATATATATATATATATATATATATATATATATATATATATATATATATAACATATAAATATGATCTAAAATTGGGAAATTTAAATGGAGAATTAAAGTAGTCCAAATCAAGCAAGAACATTTATTATTGTTCAATGCGGACATGCAATATGTGTAATTAAATACTCTAAGCTAAAAAATGTATGTGCCAGTATTACGTTTCGCGGCGACGTATACGTTTCGCGGCGACGATGACGCCATGGTTGTGACACCATGTCGAGTTGGTTGGGACAATGGCGTAAATAATCTGGTTATTTAACTATAACACGAACATTTGATGACGATGAAAGGAGGCTTAGGTGAAACGAGTGTTTGATAACACGCTACAAATGACGGTGTGTTATTAACACATTGATTAGATGCACGTTTCACTAATTTTAGTGATGATGACACGATAATTCGATGGTGATGATACTATAGTTCGATAAACATGACACGATGGTTCGATGCTGATGACATTATTGTTCGTTTCCGATGGTTCAATGTCGATGACAAGATGCTTTGTTTAGGATTACTCGCACTTCCAGCTTTGATGTTATCGTTTGATGATGATGTCAGGATGGTGATATACCGATTACGCGATGGTTTGGCAAAAATAACGGTTAATTGAGGTTCGGACGTTTAATGTGATTTGATTATTAACGATTATATCAATATCCAATGACAAGTTTGTTAGGTTTCACTAATACTTGATGACGATGACTCGATGCAATTGATATGAGTGTAAGATGGCAATAACATGATGGTTCGATGTTAAAATCACAAGATCACAAGATGGCTCGATTTATATGACACAAAAGATTGATCATGATTACGCAATGGTTTGTTGACGATACAATGATGGCTTGATAAGAGAACACGATTGTTGGGTGACAATGACACGATAGATTTACGACGAGTGAAGGCTTGAAGATGAGAAAACGAGTGTTGGATTATAATGACACGATGGTTGTAAGACAAATGTGGCTTCATGACGAGAACACCATTGTTGGGTGACAATGAAATAATTATTTTACGACAAATGATGGTTTGATGACGAGCCCACGATTATTGGTTGACAATGACACGATGGTTTTACGACAAATGATGGCTTGATGACGAGAACACGATTGTTAGGTTACAATGACAACATGGTTTAACGACAAATGATGTTTTGATGACGAAAATACGATTGTTGGATGACAATGACACGATGGTTTTACGACAAATGATAGCGTGATGACGAGAACACGATAGTTTGGCGACAATGAAATGATGGTTTTACGACAAATGATGGCTTGATGGCAGGAACGCGATTGTAAGATGACAATCTTACGATGGTTTAACGACAAGTGATTGCTTGATGACGAGAATACGATTGTTGGGTGACAGTGACACGATGTTTTACGACCAATGATAGCTCGATGACGAGAATACGATTGTTTGATGACAATGACACGGTGTTTTTGCGACGACAACACCATAATTCCTCGCATATGACAAGATAGTTCGATGCCGACGACATATTGACAATAATACGATGTCTATCTTTTTAAATATACCGTTCAAACGTATCGGTACCTGTAGCCGCTGGCACCGTTGACGCTTTCCCAATAATTGGTATATTTATGTATTATAAAAATCGCCGTTTCTCAAAATGAAGTTGTATGCGGCGGCCCAATTAAATCTAACGATTTCAAACCATACATTCACATAGATTTGCACTCAAGTATAAACACGGCCGTTAAACACGACCACCACCGCTAAGGACCGGACGTTTTAAAAATACATTGAGCATTCTACATTTTGATTAGATTTTATATGTTTTCAACTTATTTCGAATTATTTTTTAAATCGTTTAAATCGTTGAATGTGATGCGATTCAGCGAAAAATAGTTCATCCACAATAGTACAGAAACATACGTTTCATAGCCCATTTTGAAACGCAAAGACCTATATAATGTTATAATTTGTGACTTGGTGAAGTCTTTAAAAGCAAATCAATGTTTTTTCCTGTGTGAGAAACAAATCTCTTTTTTAAAAAACACGAAGTGGCGCCAATGCGCATGTTAAGCTGTCATAAAGTGACATATTTGTTATCGCGGTTATTTCGTTCATGTATTATGTTCCCAGGACTTATATTTCTTAATTGAATACTTTAATTGTCAAATATATAATCTGAGACGAGCGCATTTTGACACATATTTTATCAGAACAATTAATTTTTCTAATAAAGCCTTGAAGTGTTTAAAGGCTTATCGGTATTAGATTATAAAAACAATTAACACTACACAGCTGTAACATTGAACGGGCGTATGCATCTATGCGTGATCCGCCTCCGTATATACAACCTTAACCGGCCCCTTGTTGATAATACATTTGTAATGATTTCTTCCAACAATTTCAGCGCAATATTACTTCGTGAACACGTTATCAACACGCAACGTGTTAAACAAGGTGACCCATATAGTGCCAACTTTTAAAGGCCCAGTAAATTGTAGATTTTATGTGATCAATTATTACCATAATCAAATTATCGATATACGTTTTAAGTGAAGTTTTATAGGGCTAAAATGATCCGTATAATAGAAACTAGCAACTTGTACATACGATATGTATGGTCAAATGCTTGAATAAGGTTTTGTTTATATATCGGAGTTTGAACTTCATGCTTCAATATTGCTTTGCAATATTGCTTGTCGTTTTAATTGTTTTCTACCAACTACGCAAGGCGTTTAATACCAAGTTGTTTGTTTCCACTTACAGGACTGATCCTAATTTTTGTGTTTATTTCAGGTTTATTTTTCAATATTTTTTCGTCTTAATTAGTTCGTAATGGTATTAAATCGATACGAAAAGTATCATAAGTCTAAATACAAAAAAATGTGATGTTAACAGATCTTTAAGATATATGTCATTGAATATACTATTTTTATTGAAAAGTATTATAAAACAGGTAACAAATACCTTTATTGTTTTGAGATGTTAGTGGCTAAAAAACGACACATTTTAGACTTATAGAGATTTGTTAACTCATGTTATTTTTTTTATAATTAAGCATTTGGATAAGGGGACAAAACTCATTCTTTCAAGCAGAAGTAAACTCTTTTATCGTGAATTACCTTAGTGTATTAACAACACTGTTGTAATTAATTGATTTGAGTATGTTGGGTTTTTAGCTGATGAAGTTATTGAGTATATCATATTTTCGGTATATAGTGTACAATCTGTTTTATTTATGTTGCTGACCTCTTAACTGAGTTGGTTCCAAATATAATAACATATTTACATTCTGTTTTATTTAAAGAACGTGTGTATGTTATCTATATATTTATGTTAACGTATTTACGTTGAAAACAATATGTCAAAAAGGAAAACGTATATATCAACAATAAGTCATGTGATAATATTATTCTGATACGATTGTTAAATCAAATATGTTGCATTGGCGCTACCTCCTTTGCAAGGCCCTATCTCGTTTGGAAGAATGAAAAGTTATGTCTTAGATTGTTAATAAGCCAATCCCTCTGCGAATGCAGTAACTTTTATATGTTGAAAGCTATTGTTTGATGTCGTTAGCGATTCAATTGAATTAACCTACAGACAAAACACATCGATTAGCTTTTTAAAAAAATCCACCATGTCACAACTCAAACACACATCGATTAGCTTTTTAAAAAAATCCACCATGTCACAACTCAAACAGGTCCTCATGTTTCTAAATGGTCTGTAAGTGTATATACGTTTACGGATGGGTTGCACTAAGCTGAATATAACTATGTATAAACTAAGAAACAAATTATTATTATTAACAAATGCGTAATATGTCGGAAAAAACACCCTATTTAGAGTAATCCGTGTATTTTCAAATCTATAGGTCCTAAGCACCACATAGAGAGAATCATTTGCTCGTGTAATTGTGCATTTAAAAAAAAGGTGGCGCCCTTGATTAATTCGGGATTTTCGTAATTAAGATGTTGTCTCCCATTCGGGTAGGTATCACGAGTATCCCGAGTAAAAAGCGGTCAGTCTAAAATGCGTATATGACTCATATCCGTGGATATGACCGAAAAGTGCGGATATGGACGAATATAAGCAATATCGACACATTTTCTGTATTGTTCATTTCAATGTTCAATGAATAATACACACTATGTATTAAAGGGATCTTTTCACGGTTTGGAAAATTGAAAAAAATGAAAAAAAGTTGTTTCAGATTCGCAAATTTTCGGTTTAGTGGTGATATTTGTGAGGAAACAGTATTACTGAACATTTTCCAAGCTCTAATATAGCCATTATACAGCCCAACCCCTCTTAAGCAGCCAGTAAAGGGAAACGGCCAAACTGGCTGCTTAAGCGGGGTGGCCTTTTAAGAGGGGGTTGGGTCATAGGGAGTCTAGAGTTTATGAGTGCATTGCTACCTGTTCAATTTTTGTATAAACAAAATGGTAAATATGTGTTCATGTACTAAACAATGAATAGACTTAAAATAATTTTATTTCTTCCTTTCTAAAGTCAGCTATAAAACAATATTTCCATTCAAAAAATATTCTATTCATATTTCTAATCATCATCATCAATATCATCCTCATCAGAATCAAGTCAATAAAAAAGAATCATTCTCATGATTCGTTGTTTACAGAATGCGCGTTGTATGGCCCCAATGCACTTGAGATGGGAACAGTTGTGAATCAGTTATGCGTGAATAACTCCCGTGTCACTATCAATCAATCGATAATTTAATTGTTTTTTTGCAGTTTTATGTCTTTGTAATACCTACCGCACAAATTGGTCCCGTTAGTGATCTCTAGTGGTGAGTTGATTAATCAGATCGTCGACGCGTCATCGACGAATTGCTGCTGACGTGACGATGACGATGAAAATTTAGAGTCGACGAAAAGTTGACGATTATTTTTACCTCACGGATCATTCGATATATATTTTTTGTGTGCAAAAGTTTAATTCTTTAAAAATATACTTTAAGCACTCAGCCCCTAGCATATTCAGCTCTATTTTGACAATAACAATAGTGCAGTGTAACCAAAACAGTAAGGTTCAATATTTCAGCGTACATAAATAACAACTTTCAATGTTTTCAATCAGCTACAAGTACAAGTACAACGACCGCAGACAACAAAATTAATTCGAAATCATGGAGGATTTACACATTACAAATGCAATTTTTTATGGCAATAAGTACGTTTTCAATCCTTACTGTCTTTCTGAGTTGTAGCGAAAACAACTATGGGATACCAAAGGGGTCGAAACTTTAACTTCTGTTCGAGCAGAAAAAAGTGCTGCTCGACCAGCAAAATGCTGCTCGAGCAGCAAATTTACTGCTCGACCAGAATTTTTCTGCTCGAGCAGAAAAATCCTGCTCGACCAGCATTGATTTTTTGATTATGGCATTAGCCAATCAGAACTCTTGTTATATTTGCCGTTTGGTGCGAAACTGGTTTGTTTGGAAAAAATGGCTGCCGCCATGATGGTGCCTTTTTCACATCTTCTGCAAGTTTATGCGACGACCTGTTTGAAGTTTAACATTGACACGCGGTAAGTGCTTTATATTTTGGCTGCAAACTAGTCGATCAAAAAATTGTTGCCATTCGCTTAATAAGAAAATCGATCATAAATGTCTAACGGCTGTTAAAACTTGTGCGAAAATCACGATGATGACTGATAGTGATAAGAATGGCTCAAAGGGTGCGCAAGTGTAGGTTCTCTGTTTCTATCGATTTACTTTCTTAATGATTCTTAATAATTGCTTCCGACACAGGTGCCGATTGACTGTGATTGTGCCTTTCTGGTTAACATTGTTTACGTTTCTCGTTCTCCCCATACATGTATATCTGCTGTTCTAACTTTTACAATTATCCAAAAAGGCAAAATATCCTATCTGTTAACCAGTTCTCAGTGCCACAGATAAGCTGCGTATCTGCGTCTTTCACCCTATTAAAATGTTTAAAAATGCAAAGAAATACAATATCATGAGTATTGAAAACGCAATGAATTTGACTTTTACGCAAATTCGTCAAATTAACGATACAAAACTTTGATTAAAAATGCTTTGCTCATTTTAGGTATTTTCTCTTTGGAATTATTATCGTAACGCGGCGACGCTTACATTCAGCAAGCTCAGCAAACGGTCATAGTTATTCAAACGCTATGCGTTTTCAATCTGACCTAATTCGTCGCTCATTGTGCATGTTTTTGTTAAGCGTCTGTACTTTCAGTTTATATTACGATGCAAAATAAAAATAGCAGAGAGAGGTCGAAAGACGTCCGAGATTGTTGCGCCAAAATATCAGCCGATCGCAAACTTTTTTGAATCAAGAAAGCAAGAGCCAATAAGTGCCGAATCATTCGTGTTATCGATTTTGTTAGAAACTGTGTATACAGCAGTTGAGTTGACATCCAAAAAACATGATGGAAAGTCTGTGACTTAACAAACCTGTCAAAAGTATAAAAAGGCATGTCATTGGTTAGAAATTGTCAACATTTCTTAAAGTTTATATCATGGACAGTTTCAAGGATTAAAGATATTACGAAACATCAGTTTATTAAAATTTATGATGATAGTTTACAGTTCTATTGAATCAATACAAGTGTGCAGCGTCAACGGAAGTAAATCAGCAATTATTTTAAGGTATGCATTTTTATTACTCATTTCACTCTATATGAAGAATGGAATCACCCTATTTTTCAAAATCAATGGTTGAAAACCCTATTTCCCAAATAATTATCTGGGGCACTGAGTTCTCGAGGACTTTTCTCAATTTCAATGTAAATTATTTTTCACCGTGGCCAATTAGCTTGTTCAAAGCTAACAACAGGTAAAATGTGAGTTGTGTCTGAATTACAAGTTGTTTAATTTTTCATAATTGAAATGTTTACAATTAACTATTTAGTGAATAACTTGGCAGTGCATAATTAAGTTCTGGGATGTTATTTTCAGCTCTGAACTGCGAAAAAAATGCATAATAATTACATTTGTGGCACTATAATGAGTTACCTTTCATCTGTCCTTCCATTTAAATGTCCCTAAAGCAGACTTCCCAAACTTTGCAGAAAGAGTTTAGGCATTGTATTACACACTCATTTTAACCATGGCATGCTATTATACAACATGTCTTGACAGAAATAATTTCGATAAAAAATATTTGCAGGAAATAATTTTTCCATTGCGAAGCGTTTGTATCTTTTTATCTTTATTCTGAAATGCCCCTCTTAAGAATAATGTCATGTATAGCTAGTTTAGAATTAAGGATGATGATATGTCCTAACAGCATTTTGTCATGTCATTTACTGTATTTCTTAACCTACATGTATTTGAATATTCAGTCCCCATATAACTACGCCCATATGTTGTGGACATTTTCATACAAGAATACAAACAGGAATATGTATTGGAGTTTGCTGTTTAAATTGACAGTCAATCGGAGGGTAACAGGTTTGTTTTTAACCAGAAGTGAGGAACTAAACGCAATTTGCAGGGAAAAAAATATCTCTTTATACCACTTAAGTATATTTGCATCACAGGAGCTCTGGTGTCGTGAGGTTGAGGAAACTAGTGTTGAATCTAAAACATTTAGCATCATGGACTCAAAAGTGAGAAGCCAAGTCAGACACCGCAAAATGTAAAATTATCTGTCAGATGTTTGGTCTGACGGGCTACAAAATTCTGTCAGACTGAAGGATAATTTCTGGATTCCACTTATTAGCATACCTGATAATAGCATATTTCTGTTATTAGCATATAGAATGTCAAAGCACAGATTAATTCTTAAATTTTAATGTATTTTTCTTCTATTAATAGCATAATTTTTAACCCCAATATTCAGAATTCACTTAAAGTCTTTATAGCACATAACATTCTCAGAATGCCAAGAAAATATGCTTTAAATCTGCAAAAATATGCTCAAATGCAAATGCAAACACCTTAGAATACAATTCCATTTGATAAATAGTTATCTTAAACATCAATCATATACAATGTTGAATTTAAATTTTACTTTGACGATCAATTATTAACAGATTTGACTTATTGTATGCCCCCAGTTGCTATATTTATGCTAAAATGTGTGTTCCGGTTAATAGCATATTCCTGTTATTAGCATAATTTTTGCTGACATGGTATGCATAGAACAGGAATCCACTGTAGCAACATATTAATCAGGAATTATGGTTTGAATCCGTGAACTATTATTTTTAATGGTGAAGAAAATCTCCATGGCGCGTTTTCAAAAATTCCTAATCAAGCTTGGTAAAAGAACACAAAGAATAGCAAATTTATTACAGCGCCAACTTCCGGGTAAAAATGATTTATTTTTTTATATTCCGTAAAGACAAATGCCGCATCATATCCTATGGGTGATTTAAAAAATAATGAAGCCTAAATAAAACATGCATTTATCTTCTTACCATTAAGCATGTTTGAGTTCTTTTTCTATCTTACAGAAGTGTTTCCATGTGATTAACTTAAATGTGAAAATTCTTCTCAATAACTTGCTTCATTGACAAAATATTTTGAAAAATATGCTTAAAATTGCCCCAAGTGTACTGGTTTTGCGTGACATTTTATGTTTAAGGAAATTTTCAATTCTATACTTCAATAAAACTTTCAGAAATATTAGGTATTGCCATCATTTAATGAATATAAAAATGCATATGCTTTAAGAAAAATAAAACAATGCTTCTTATAACTTAGGTTGATATCTCTTGTAGCAAGTGTTCAAAGCAATGATGTTCTTGTCAATTTTGTGCCACGATATTCAACTCTCTTCACGTATATTAAGAGGTGGCATCATAAAGTGCTTCAATATTTATAGGCAAAAAGTGTCCTTTTAACCTGTCACATGTTTTGTCTACACATTTGTACAGGTATTTATACAATTATTTGTTCATGTAAATTTTGAACAGCTGAATACTAAATGTGGTCAGAATTTGTCCCTGTCCCAAGTGTACATTTTCCAAGAAAGTTATTTTAAATTTTTCATAAGATAGAATTTTCAAGGTTTTACATCATTTTCTTCAAACCATTAATGCTTATCACTAGATGTACAGAAAATTTGATGCCAAAACCTTGTGAACTTTTTTTGCAAGACAAATATCGTATTGTCCCAAGTGTACGAAATTTTTATCATGTTTGATGGACAGGTTATAGCTTTTAACAAATAAACAAAGGCACTAATTTTCTGGAAAGAAGTACACAGAAGGGTGTAATCTCCAAGAGAAAATGGTGATTTCTTCACTCTGGGGGTGAACTACTCTTACCATATGGGTATGTCTCCATATTTTGTCTTCAGAAGAAAAATATAAGCATATAAATGATAATGTGTGGGAAGTATATTTGACTTTACCATAACATTATTATAAAAATACATTTCCTCTTCTCAAATTAATGTCAATTTTAATCAAAATGTTTCTCCAATAATCTTCAATAATAGCCTGAAGTTGTTTATTAAATGTTGTACATGTACACTTGGGACATAAAATGAATGCTTTTCTTATAAACCTCCAGAAAGTGAAAACAAACTTACATTATAGCAGAATTAATGATTAAATTTCGATTTAATAAAGCATTCAAAAGTAACTGAAAAAAAAGCCAAAATAAAAGTTGAACATGGTCAAATGTCAAATATGATGGATGACAAAGTCTTTTAGACACTTATAATTAAACCATGCAGACTGTCACCCTTGTGGTACAATTCCTACACATCTAAACTAAAAACCATGTCAAAACCTTCGATTAACAACGGTACAGCACTTGTTATTATTTCATTCATTTTTAATGACACATTACCAAAACATATAGAGGATATATTGTATTACAGAGGAAAGTAAGAGGACATCGTGTTTAATGTATAAAGTATAAAAAGAACAAGGTCTAATTTATAAAGAACAAGGTCCAATATATAGAGAATATAATGTTTAATATATAGAGAGCAAGGTCTAAATATAGAACTGTGAATTATATGTGTCTTGTTCTGAAAAAACTGGGCTTAATTCATGTGCGGAAAGTCTCGTCCCTGATTAGCCTGTGCAGACTGCACAGGCAAATCAGGGACGAGATTTTCCGCTTTTATGGTATTTTTAGTTTGAAGGAAGTCCCTTCTTACCGAAAATCAAGTTTAAGCCGAAAGTGTCGTCCCTGATAAGCCGGTGCGGACTGCACAGGCTAATCTGGGACGACACTTTACGCACTTGAATTTAGCCCAGTTTTATCAGAACAAGACACATATTTATATAGAAAACGAGGTCAAATATTATAAAAAAAATATAAACATGTATTTTGTATACAGAACCATGTTCAATATTTATAGAAAAGCGTCCAATATATAGAGAACACAATATTAGATCAACTTCAAGTATAGAGAGCAATGTCTTATATATAGATATCAAATTCCAACATATAGAAGAGGCATAATGTCTTATATTTAAAGATCAAGGTCAATGCTATAGAGAACAATGTTTAATATGTAGAGAGCATCATTTGATATTTAGAGAACAAGGTATGCTATCCATTTGTATAGAGAACAATGCCCAGCATATAGATCTCCAGCATATAGAGAGCGATGTCAAATAGATCTTTATTATATAGAACAAGATAAATGATGAAACCAAAGTCAAATATATACAGCTATGTGAAATATATTGAAAACCAGGTCAAATGTATCTACAATTTGTGAAATATATGTGTTTTTTTTTATGGGAAATACAGATCTATGACACACTGCATAATTATGGAGATTCCTTATGCCTCTGATATCCCATCGGTTATAAACATACTAAGGGCCACAAAAATACCTCAAATAAAATACCTATAAAAGCTATGCTATTTTTCTTCAGATTTTCATCCATTTTGAAAATGTCCCAAGTGTACAGATTTGGCCTAAAATCATGCTAGATCCTTTCAGCAAACAATTCAAGTTCCCTGTAACTTATCTTATAATTTTATCAGAATATTTTATGCCAATTTAATTTGTATTCTATATTACTGACTGTTTGGGTATTTCTTAGAATAAATGAAAACTAAAGTTGTCAAGTACAAATAACCTTAAATCTCAAAACATCAACCTTAAATCATCAAACGGACCTTCTAGCACAGAACATTATTTGGGGAAACATTAATTTGTATACCGGTAGTCAAATGTAAGAAAAATTTAAAAAGTATTTATATATGTTGAATGGTTTGCTTATTTAATTTGTATACAAAAGTCATGTAAGTGTCCCAATTAAGTGTACAAATGTTTGAAAATTGTATACGGTTTTGGCAAGAGCTAGTTTTTGCAGATTTTCATATATAAAGAAAAAGAAACTTCACATATATTTGAAGGCGATCCTATATTTTGATAAATCTGAGTTTTTACTTTAAGATACACTGCTTTGAGGCCAGGAAAATTTTTTTTAGGAGTATAGTTTTGAAAAATATGTGTTAAAACATGAACATTTCAATTTTTTCCATAATTTTTTTTAGAACACTTCTGGTTTTGTATTTATATTTTGCTTAAGAACATACTGCATGTTGACAAAACACACAAAATATTGATAACATGTTTTAATGGGATTTTATTAAGTGCAAAAGACATGTACATTTATAAAAAAAAATCAAAACATTTGGTTAACATCTTTTGTGGTGAAAAAGTGATTACATCTGACAAAACGGCCCTACTCATTTATAAAACTTGAACCCTTTCCCTATGCAATACAAACAAAACTGTTGCCATAACTTAACATCTAAAATTTGAGAAAAATTTTCATTTAGGCTTCATTATCCCCACGCTTTTCGGAGAAAAAGTGGGGATATTGTGGTTATCTCCGTCTTCCGTCCGTCTATCTGTCCGTCCGTCCTGGCCACTTTCTCCTCCTACACTATAAGCACTAGACCTTGAAACTTACACACATGGTAGCTATGAGCATATTTGTGACCCTGCACTATTTGGAATTTTGATCTGACCCATGGGTCAAAAGTTATGTGGGTTGAGGTGGGGCCGGGTCAGAGATTTTTACTCATTTTTATGCCCCCGGATCGAAAGATCGGGGGTATATTGTTTTTGGCCTGTCTGTCATTGTATGTGTGTGTGTGTGTGTGTGTCCCAAAACTTTAACCTTGGTCATAACTTTTGCAATATTCAAGATAGAAAATTGATATTTGGCATGCATGTGTATCTCATGGAGCTGCACATTTTGAGTGCACCGGAGACTACACCGAATGTCTTCAAATTGATACTGAACCTCTCTTATGGCAATACGGATAATCTCAACTATGCATGGCCCCATTACCAACCCTGGGGTGCCCCGCCCACATTGGCCACGCCCACCCAAAATTGCCTTTTACTATAATTTCTTCATTTCTACACAGATTCACTTCAAATTGATACTGAACCTCTCTTATGACATTATGGTTAATCTCAACTATGCATGGCCCCATTACCAACCCTGGGGCACCCCGCCCACATAGGCCACGCCCACCCAAAATTGCCTTTTACTATAATTTCTTAATTTCTACACCGATTCACATCTAATTGATACCGAACTTCTCTTATGACAATACGTTCAATCTCAACTATGCATAGCCTCATTACCAACCCTGGGGCACCCCTGGGTCAAACATGCGGCGTGGGGATACACGTCGGCCTTTGCCGCGCCATTTCTAGTTATTTTTGAAATCACCCATATTTGTGTAAAATTTGGAGAAAAATCAAGAAAAACATATTTAACAATGAAATACATTTAAGTTGTTTGATGATATTTTCATGTATTTCAACTTTTCCAATGTCCAGATAAATACCCTATTTGTACCCATTGAAAACCTTTAAAACTTTAATTTTGCATTGTTATTTTGTGTTTGGCTTGAAGAAAAAAGATTGATCTGTATGCAAATGTTTAAATTATATCTCACAATCATAACAATTTCCAATTTATCGACAGTGGTGACCGGGTTTTATCATTATAATATGATTATTAGTGCTTGTGATCATATTTCAGATGCACAGGGGCCTTTATGGTTGGGTTAGTAAGGGGTGCTCCCTCCCTTCCTTAATTGATTTTTAGCTCCAGTGGCCAAAGGCCAGCGGGGCTTATGTCATGGTCCTGTGTCCGCCATGCGTGCGTCCGTCCGTGCCTGCGTGCGTCCGTCCGTGCATTAACTTTTCCTTTAAACATCTTCTTCTCCTAAACTACTGGTCCAATTCTGATGAAATTTCTCAGTAATGTTCCTTGGATGAACCTATTTCAAATTTGTTCAAATTATGCGTTTGGGGTCAAATGTGATCCTGCTCTGGGGTTACAAAATTGAACATATGCTTATATAAGGCCTATTTTGTGAAATCTTTCAAAATCCTCTCATCCATAACCATAAGGCATAGGGCTATCAAATTTGGTATGAAGAGACATCTAATAGTCCTCTACCAAATTTGTTCAAATTATGCCCCTGGGGTCAAATTTGAAACTGCCCCGAGGGTCACAAAATTTAACATATGCTTATATAGGGTCTATTTTGTGAAAACTTTACAGATCTTTTTGTCCAAAACCGTTGGGGTTAGGGCTACCAAATTTTGTATGTAGTGACATCTTATAGTCCTCTACCAAGTTTGCTCAAATTATGTCCCTGGGGTCAAGTTTGACCCTGACCCGAGGGTCACAAAATTGAACATATGCTTATATGAGGCCTATTTTGTGAAAACTTAAAAAATCTACTTGTTCATAACTGTATGGCATAGTGCTACCAAATTTGGTATGTATGGACATGTATTAGTTCTCTTCTTAGTTTGTTCAAATTATGCCCCTGGGTTCAAATTAAAAACTGCCCCGAGGGTCACAAAATTGAACATATGCTTATAAATGGCTAATTTAGGGTAAACTTTAAAAATCATTCTTGTCCATAACCATTGGGCCAAGGGCTACCAAATTTGGTATGAAGTGACATCTTATAGTCCTTTACCAAGTTTGTTCAAATTATGCCTCTGGGGTAAACTTTGACCCTGCCCATGGGGGGGGGGTCACAAAATTGAATAAACGCTTATAAAGCGCCTATTTTGTGAAAATTTAAAAGAATTTCTTGTTGAAAACCATTCGGACTATGGCTACCAAATTTGGTTTGCAGTAACATCTTATTGTCCTCTACCAAGTTTGTTCAAATTATGCCCTTTGGGTCAAATTTGACCCTGACCCGCGGGTCACAAAATTGAACATTATATACACTTCTTGCTTGCTTATTTTGTGAAAACTTTTAAAATATTCTTGTCCTTAACTCTAGGATCTAGGGCTACCACATTTTGTATGTATTGAGATATAGTAGTTCTCTATGTGTCCAATAATTATGTTGATGAAGGTGGCAGTGGTAATGACTTGATATGTCTGTGAGATATGAATGCCAAAGTCTTCGTTTTACATAAGATGAATTTTTTTGTAAAAGTGGTGGTTCTTCATAAATTATACATGTTCTTTGCAAATGACCTCTACAAAGTTGTTCCAGGAGTACCATATTGCCTGACAATCTTTTGTTTTATTGTTCACTTAAACTGTACTTGATTCTAGCATGCCACTATAGTTCATTGAAGTAATTTGAGCAAATTTCTCACTGTTTAGTAATGTATACATTGTTTAAGGTACATTATAATTTCACATTTTGTAGGTGGACTTCAATATGTATGATCTACTTATGCTGCCACAATGTAAAGGGAACACTCACTGGGTTTTGCTGGTTGCAAATGTTATGTCCAGGACTGTAACCATTAACGACTCATTGGTTGGTAACAACAAGGCCTTGTTCGATTTGTTCTGGTAAGGTTCAAAGCTGTAATTCATTTTTTGTCTTACCTGCTTGATATAGCAGTCACAGTAGCAGTTGGTGTATGTGCATTTACTGTGTGTCTCTGAGCTTATCCAAACTGTGATTCGATAATTGAATATGCCATTTTTAATATAGCTTACCACATATGTTCTCCATGTAGAGAAGCTGCAGCGCATGAGTTAACAAGAGATCAAAGGTCACATTTAGGGAGCTTTTTTGGCCAGTTCCAGTTATCATTCATCAGGCAATATACCAAACAAGATATTCAAAAACCTTTGTAAATCTTATTTGTTTTCTATATTTGGATCTTTATCTTAAATATTAACTTGTAATGACCACCAACACTTTAAAAATGATAGGCTATATATAAATTTAAGCTTGCTTTCTTAGTTCATTCTTATTTATTATTGTGTCCTATCTCTCACACCTATGTGTTTCAAATAATGTGTTAATAGATTCACATATATATATATATATGTTTGAAAACTGATTACCAAAACAATTTGGTATAGATAAAGTAACGCTTAAGTATATAGGCACATTATTTTTGTTGATTTTTACCAACAAAATATTTGTTGCAGCCAGTTCATGTGTCAAAGCGCAAATTGTGAAAGATGGCTTGGAAAAATTCAGTTCAGAGTTCAAAGCGCCACCTTGCAACAAACAGCGCCATGGAAACAGCTGTGGAGTGTTTGCATTGATGGTAATAAATTAGCTTTATATTTCTATATAGGAGTCACTTTGTCGTACTGTCGGTCGGTCTGTCGGTCTGTCCCGAAATTTCATCTGATCTTCACCAAACTTGGTCACAAGTTGTATCTTGATGATGTTTAAGCCAAGTTCGAATATGGGTCATGGTGGGTCAAAAACTAGGTCACGGGGTCACTTAGTGTGTTTTAAACCGAAAGTTTGTACGGACCATAACTATGTCATTTACCATTAGATTTTAAAATAACTTGGTACATTTGTTCACCATCATGGAACAGTGTGTTGCGTGAAAAAAGTATGTCGATATCTCAAAGATCAAGGTCACACTTGGAGTTCAAGGGTCAAATGCTTGTCCGGGCCATAACTTTATCATTTATTGTGAGATTTTAAAATCATTTGGCAAATTTGTTCACCATCATGGGACGGTGTGTCACGCGAAAGAATAACTTCAATATCTCAAAGGTCAAGGTCACACTTTCAGTTCAAAGATTAAAAAATGCCATAAATGAGCTTGTCTGGGCAATAACTATGTCATTCATATAAACATTATGTAAACTTATACAACAAAACATATGTGGTGTCGTCATGGTTATATTTTTTGTGGTCTGTAGCCCTAAAACTATCTTCTGGCACTTCGTCATGTTCGCGGATATGAATTAAGAGTTGGAAAAATGATAATGTCTATTGAATTGTTATATTTTTAGACAATACTAAAATATTTAACCCATATTGTGTTTTTTTATATTAAACATTGCAGACAAATTGTCGATATTGCCTGTATTCGTCCATATCCACACTTTTCGGTCAATCCGCGGATATGAGTCATATTCGCATGTTAGACGGACCGCGTTTTACACGGGGTACTCGTGATACCTATCCGAATGGGAGACACCTTCTTAATTACGGAAAGACCTAATAGTCGTGGTAAATTCAAATAACCTGAAGCCATGGAGTAACAAAATGCGCTAACAGGTGAGTGATGGTTATCTTTAAAACCGTCATATTGCAAAGTAAGGATTAAACTTGGAACACGGGTAGGTTGAAACTATATCCACAACACAACATCAACTATTATTTTAATATTTGGTTATGCATTCCGAAGCACTATATAAAGGACAATTAAAAAAACGTTATCAAATTTTTTTCAGGTCATAATAGATAAATGGAATACATTATTTGTTTGTCGAGTTGATGTGGTCATTATAAAACTAATAATGTTAAATTTAACATAATATTACTGCCATACTTTTAAACGTTTATCGTATGAATATAGTACTTTCAGTAATTTCCATAGGTAAGTTTTTATCCACCGCAGTAACCCCGCAACTGCACACTGCAAGTAAAAAGTTATCAGGGCATTATCTGGACATTACAAATCATCTACAGAAATTCAAATAAATTGATTTATCTGGGAAATTTGATTGTGTCCAGTCTCACAAAGTGCATAATATCGTTATATGAAGTCGAAATAATAATAATTAAAACGCGTTTAAAATTATTTCAAGAGAGAAACCATATATGTCAACATTTATGTTTAAACTCCGTGACCCCAATACTTGTCAGCTTCCGACGCGCTAGACGTATTAGCTGTCCGTACACTCCTTTAAATATCGAAGAATGGTATGTTCTTAATATTGAATAATGGTATGTTCTACTAAATGTTATGCACCGTGGAAAAAACGCACTACATTAGCTGAATTTAATGAACACTTAAATGTTATGACATTTGGTTATATCGCCTTGATTGTTTGACAACATTGTCATTATTGTTTACTTTAAAAGGGATTTCCAAGATTCGACAGCTTTATTTGTGCGTTCGAAATTTGTCGAGAAAAGCCATGAAGAAAAACGATTTAATTTTCATTGGTGTTCGTATATTCTACCATGCGCCGGCGCCTACTATTTCAGGAAAAGCTCTGGATTGCTCAACATAGTCTTTACTTTAATTAAAATATTTAATAAGAATATTTGAAAAAACTTTAAACTAATGGAATCGGCTATATGACAGTTTTCAAAATAATGTAAATTAGATGTATATCTCAAAAGACAATTTTAAATTGTAAACAAGCAAGATGGAAAAAAGAATTCATCGTGATAAAAATTGCATTGAGCTTATAAATAGTTTAATTTACATGTAACATTAATGAACGATCACGGACTAACCAAAGATAATGCTATAAACCGTAAACTTGAATGTGCCATTTTGCTATAATATAAATTATCATGTAATTTATATGATAATTTATATGATAGGAAAATGACACGCTCAAGTTAACGGTTTATAGTATTATCTTATTACTTTGACGATTTCTGTCGTAATATAACATTGTTTAGTTTTTGATTAAATAATTAAGATCATTTTCTAAAATCTCAAAAATAAATAAAGAATATAGCAATAAACGTATTGTGGTTAAAGTCTAGAGCATGTTATATGAATTAAATGACATGACAACATTTCATTATTTTGGCTTCGAGTTGGGGGCTGTCCATTTTAAGATATTTTCTTTGCATTTCATGCTTATTTTATTACATTTGTAGCCTGTAATCAGGTGAATATTTCTTTGGATGCCGAATCGAGCAAATCAGTAATTGTTACCTGGAAAAAAATCAAGATGTGGAGTTTAAATCTTCTAGTTTTGAAGCGAAAAAAGGTGAAAAAAACTGATTAAAAAGATTTGGAAGATATGTGTAAAACATAATTCTTTATCAAGAAAACTTAAGCTTTAGCTTCAGCTAAATTATTTGTAAACACAAAGATTTGTCTTTTGTAACGCTGCAGTGTATTAGCGCATTATATTTTTTCATTATCGACCCTTCCAGGAAAACATTCCACGGATTATGATTACAAAGTTTCTGCTTGAATTTTAATAACACTTAAAACTCGAACAAAAGAAGTGAAGTTTTTCTTCGTTAATTACGGTTTGTCAAATTTAAGCAGGATAAATGGTCTTGCAAAAACATATGCAATCGAGGCGCGAAAGCATTCCCTTATTGGGAGACGATGTCCCAAGGGTGGATTAAAAGTGTTAATTGGTATGTCTGTGACACCACATTTTTCGCATGTGTAGAAGCTATTATTAAGATAAGATACCACGTGTCGCATTTAAATAACATGTTAAATGACAATCAAGGCCTAATTCATGCTGTGTTTTATGACGCTTAAAGATGCAGATGAACCTTGTTTCTATTAATCACCAAATAACTGATAAACAAAATATTTATTTAAAAAATACGAACTATTATGTGATAATCAAATCCATTAGAGAGACTATTTAAATATTTAAATATATTAGATATAATCGCTTTACTTCATTTAATTGTTCAGGTGCCTATACAAATGGTATCATAAGTTCCTTAAGTTATTTTATAATTTTAGATTTTCTTGACCGGTTGATAAAGTTCTATACGACGACGAAGAAAACTGTGTCTGTTTCACCACTAAGTGAGGGTCGTGACAAACCCATCTCGGATGTCTTTGTGCAACCGAAATTGAGCCACGTTACAATAGAGAAAGATGGATCTAGAAAAAAAACGGGAAACCCGGTTAACCAATACAAAGCCTTATTTTATAAAGACGAAAAGCTAAGTAGCCGTGTATTTGTTCAAGGAGAACCGGGGATGGGGAAAACTACATTCCTCACTAAACTGGCTCTTGACTGGTGTGATGCAGTGTCTGAGCACAATCCTGATCACATGCCTACATTTAGTGATGTTGATACATTGAAGGAGTTCCGGTTTCTATTTCAAATATCACTACGAGATGCAAGGGACCAGCGGGAGGTTATAGAGATGATTAAAACACAAATTATCGACATGATATACCATGGTGAAGTAAAACGTGAAGAGACCGTAAAGCTTTTACCACATATCCTAGAACGAGAGACATACATCGTTTCTATGGATGGGCTAGATGAATGGGTTGATCGTTTAAATCAATTTGTTATACCGTTACTTGCACAATGGCATTCGAAGTGTGTGTCCATTATAACATCACGGCCATGGAAAATGGCGGATGAGCGAATCAAAGATTCTGAAATAAAAACATTAATAGAAGTTGAAGGAATAATTGATACAGAAGAACTAGCAAATAAAATTATTAACAGTCTTCAAACTGGTAATGTGAAGACAACCCCTGAATTCATGAAGTACGTGAACGAACGTCAATTTGGGAATTTGTTGAAGTCACCCTGGCTGCAAACTCTGTTAGTCAATTGTTGGATGAACAAGACGGAATTGAGTGGCTCCTTGTGTGAAATAAATTGTATTTTACTAGACACACTTTTTAAAAATGCACGTGCGAAAAAGGGATATTTTCAAAAAGGAAATTCGTTTCAGTGTTTAACAAATACAAGTTTTATTCAACGACAGATCAATATTTTTGATGCACTTGCGAATGTTGCATTTAATTGTACGTTTTCATCGAGTAAATCCCCAGTGTTCACCGAACGGGAAGTATTGGATCACATGTCAGAAAAGCAGTTGAAATTTTGTCTTCATGCTGGTGTTTGTACGAAAAGATACAGCTCCAATATAGCAGGTCAGAATGCACAGTTTTCATTTTTACACGAGACTTTACAGGAATTTATGACTGCCTATCATATCGCAAATTCAAAGCAGGACCTTATAAAACAGTTCCGAACCGGATATATATATAATGTTTTAGAGATGAGCCAGACCATAATTTATCTATGTGGACTCGACTGTAAAAAAGCTAATACTCTTATTAATTGTCTGGTTGACGACGAGTTCCTCAAAGCCATAAGCCACGGAATGAGCATGTACATTATGGGATTATATAATCAGAAAAAAATATTAGCATTTCAGGACGACACTGGAACAAGAAGGAACGTTTTAAAATCAAATAATGATAACATGGATTACGACGCACGTTGCTTCTTACTATCAGTCTTGTTCCAACGCATGATCATTGCTGGATGCATAGAAGCAACTGCCAGCGGTGAAAAGGAAATTTGTTTGAATTGTAGAGACTTGATATTCAATCAGAATCTTTCTGAGTCCGATTCAAATGCGTTAAAACTGCTTTTATTGTTCAACTGTGCAGATGTGCGGTCACTTATTGTAGAAAGTAATTGTCTTCAAATAAGCGAAATATTGACAGTCATACACAAATCCAAACATTGTCTTACACGTGTTAAGATAACAATGACACCGGAAATAAGTAAGGCATTACATCATACGAGCATACAGGAGCTGAACTGTATCGGACAATTTGACGTATCATCTTGTTCCTATGTTCTGCCGTCCCTGTCTCAATTAACATATTTGAGAATAGAAGACACAAGCTTTTTGCAAGACATATCTCTTCCTGAAACAATACAAAACATTGTCTTGTCGAAATGCGAATGTTCATCTGTATGGCTGTGCAGCTTGTTGATCACGCTCTCTTCATTAGATCATCCTGTCAAGTGTGAGCTGCGGGATGTTGTATTGCGGTTAATTGAAGACATCCGTGGAGACGAAGCGCATACACATATATCGGCCTTGCGATCTGAAATACTGTCACATGACCTGTCCAATATTGAGATATTAGTGAAAAATGGCAGTAAGGAACTGTTTGAACTATTACGTGATACTAGTATTGGGATCCTAGACCTGAGGACGGGTAATTGTGCCTCATTAGCATCCGAGATTCTTCACTCGCTGAATAAGCTAACTAAGCTTTATTTGCGGGGAACCTATACAGGTCGATATGATCACAAGCTGCCGGCGTCATTGCAGTGTATAAGTCTCCAAGAAGGCGAATGTCCATCTGAGTGGCTGTGCAGCTTGTTGATCACGCTCTCTTCATTAGATCATCCTGTCAAGTGTGAGCTGTGGGATGTTGTATTGCAGTCAAGTGAAGACGTCCATGGAGACGAAGCGCATACACATATATCGGACTTGCGATCTGAAATACTGTCACATGACCTGTCAAACATTGAGATATTAGTGAAACGTGGCAGTAAGGAACTGTTTGAACTATTACGTGATACAAGTATTGGGATCCTTAACCTGAGGACGGCTGATTGTGCCTCATTAGCATCAGAGATTCTTCACACGCTCAACAGGCTAACAGAGCTGTATTTGCGGGGAACCTATACAGGTCGATATGATCTCAAGCTGCCGGCGTCATTGCAGTGTCTAAGTCTCCAAGAAGGCGAATGTTCATCTGAGTGGCTGTGCAGCTTGTTGATCACGCTCTCTTCATTAGATCATCCTGTGAAGTGTAAGCTGTTGGATGTTGTATTGCAGTTAAGTGAAGACACCCGTGGAGACGAAGCGCATACACATATATCGGACTTGCGATCTCAAATACTGTCACATGACCTGTCCAATATTGAGATATTAGTGAAAAATGGCAGTAAGGAACTATTTGAACTATTACGTGATACAAGTATTGGGATCCTAGACCTGAGGCCGGCTGATTGTGCCTCATTAGCATCCGAGATTCTTCACACGCTGAATAAGCTAACTGAGCTTTATTTGCAGGGAACCTATACTGGTCGGTGTGATCTGAGACTGCCTGCTTCATTGCAGTGTATAAGACTTCAGAAAGTCGAATGTTCATCTGAATGGCTGTGCAGCTTGTTGATCACGCTCTCTTCATTAGATCATCCTGTCAAGTGTGAGCTGTTGGATGTTGTATTGCAGTTAAGTGAAGACATCCGTGGAGACGAAGCGCATACACATATATCGGACTTGCGATCTGAAATACTGTCACATGACCTGTCCAATATTGAGATATTCGTGAAAAATGTCAGTAAGGAACTGTTTAAAATATTGCGTGAAACTAGTATTAGAATCCTTAACCTGATGACGGCTAATGATGCCTCATTAGCATCCGAGATTCTTCACACGCTGATAAAGCTAACTAAGCTATATTTGCGGGGAACCTATACTGGTCGGTGTTATCAGAGACTGCCTACGTCGTTGCAATGTATTAGTCTCGAGGATGGCGAGTGTTCATCTGAGTGGTTGTGCAGCTTGTTGATCACGCTCTCTTCATTAGATCATCCTGTCAAGTGTGAGCTGTGGAACGTTGTTTTGCAGTCAAGTGAAGAAGCCCGCATATACGAAGCGCATTCACATAAATCGGACTTGCGATCTGGAATACAGTCACATGACCTTTCAAACATTGAGATATTAGTGAAACATGGCAGTAAGGAACTGTTCGAACTATTACGTGATACAAGTATTGGGATACTAAACCTGAGGACGACTGACTGTACCTCATTAGCATCCGAGATTCTTCACACGCTGAATAAGCTAACTAAGCTTTATTTGCGGGGAACCTATACTGGTCGGTGTGATCTGAGAATGCCTGCGTCATTGCAATGTATAAGTCTCCAGGAAGGCGATTGTTCATCTGAATGGCTGTGCAACTTGTTGATCGCGCTCTCTTCATTAGATCATCCTGTCAAGTGTGAGCTGTGGGATGTTGTATTGCAGGTAAGTGAAGACATCCGTGGAGACGAAGCGCATACACATATATCGGACTTGCGATCTCAAATACTGTCACATGACCTGTCCAACATTGAGATATTAGTGGAAAATGACAGTAAGGAACTGTTTGAACTATTACGTGATACAAGTATTGGGATCCTTTACCTTAGGACGGCTAATTGTGCCTCATTAGCATCCGAGATTCTTCACACGCTGAATAAGCTAACTAAGCTTTATTTGCGGGGAACCTATTCGGGTAGATGTGATCTGAGACTGCCTGCGTCATTGCAATGTATTAGTCTCCAGGAATGCGAGTGTTCATCTGAATGGCTGTGCAGCTTGTTGATCACGCTCTCTTCATTAGATCATCCTGTCAAGTGTGAGCTGTGGGATGTTGTATTGCAGGTAAGTGAAGACATCCGTGGAGACGAAGCGCATACACATATATCGGACTTGCGATCTCAAATACTGTCACATGAACTGTCCAACATTGAGATATTAGTGAAAAATGGCAGTAAGGAACTGTTTGAACTATTACGTGATACAAGTATTGGGATCCTAACCCTGAGGCCGGCTGATTGTGCCTCATTAGCATCCGAGATTCTTCACACTCTTAACAGGCTAACTGAGCTTTATTTGTGGGGAACCCATACGGGTAGATGTGATCTGAGACTGCCTGCGTCATTGCAATGTATTAGTCTCCAGGAATGCGAGTGTTCATCTGAATGGCTGTGCAGCTTGTTGATCACGCTCTCTTCATTAGATCATCCTGTCGAGTGTGAGCTGTGGGATGTTGTATTGCAGTTAAGTGAAGACATCCGTGGAGACGAAGCGCATACACATATATCGGACTTGCGATCTGAAAAACTGTCACATGACCTGTCCAACATTGAGATATTAGTGGAAAATGACAGTAAGGAACTGTTTGAACTATTACGTGATACAAGTATTGGGATCCTTTACCTTAGGACGGCTAATTGTGCCTCATTAGCATCCGAGATTCTTCACTCGCTGAATAAGCTAACTAAGCTTTATTTGCGGGGAACCTATACGGGTAGATGTGATCTGAGACTGCCTGCGTCATTGCAATGTATTAGTCTCAAGAAAGGCGAGTGTTCATCTGAGTGGCTGTGCAGCTTGTTGATCACGCTCTCTTCATTAGATCATCCTGTCGAGTGTGAGCTGTGGAATGTTGTTTTGCAGTTAAGTGAAGACATCCGTGGAAACGAAGCGCATACACATATATCGGACTTGCGATCTCAAATACTGTCACATGAACTGTCCAACATTGAGATATTAGTGAAAAATGGCAGTAAGGAACTGTTTGAACTATTACGTGATACTAGTATTGGGATCCTAAACCTGAGGCCGGCTAATTGTGCTTCATTAGCATCAGAGATTCTTCACACGCTGAATAAGCTAACTATGCTTTATTTGCGAGGAACCTATACTGGTCGGTGTGATCTGAGACTGCCTGCGTCATTGCAATGTATTAGTCTCCAGGAATGCGAGTGTTCATCTGAATGGCTGTGCAGCTTGTTGATCACGCTCTCTTCATTAGATCATCCTGTCAAGTGTGAGCTGTGGGATGTTGTATTGCAGGTAAGTGAAGACATCCGTGGAGACGAAGCGCATACACATATATCGGACTTGCGATCTCAAATACTGTCACATGAACTGTCCAACATTGAGATATTAGTGAAAAATGGCAGTAAGGAACTGTTTGAACTATTACGTGATACTAGTATTGGGATCCTAAACCTGAGGCCGGCTGATTGTGCCTCATTAGCATCCGAGATTCTTCACACTCTTAACAGGCTAACTGAGCTTTATTTGTGGGGAACCTATACGGGTAGATGTGATCTGAGACTGCCTGCGTCATTGCAATGTATTAGTCTCCAGGAATGCGAGTGTTCATCTGAATGGCTGTGCAGCTTGTTGATCACGCTCTCTTCATTAGATCATCCTGTCAAGTGTGAGCTGTGGGATGTTGTATTGCAGGTAAGTGAAGACATCCGTGGAGACGAAGCGCATACACATATATCGGACTTGCGATCTCAAATACTGTCACATGAACTGTCCAACATTGAGATATTAGTGAAAAATGGCAGTAAGGAACTGTTTGAACTATTACGTGATACAAGTATTGGGATCCTAACCCTGAGGCCGGCTGATTGTGCCTCATTAGCATCCGAGATTCTTCACACTCTTAACAGGCTAACTGAGCTTTATTTGTGGGGAACCCATACGGGTAGATGTGATCTGAGACTGCCTGCGTCATTGCAATGTATTAGTCTCCAGGAATGCGAGTGTTCATCTGAATGGCTGTGCAGCTTGTTGATCACGCTCTCTTCATTAGATCATCCTGTCGAGTGTGAGCTGTGGGATGTTGTATTGCAGTTAAGTGAAGACATCCGTGGAGACGAAGCGCATACACATATATCGGACTTGCGATCTGAAAAACTGTCACATGACCTGTCCAACATTGAGATATTAGTGGAAAATGACAGTAAGGAACTGTTTGAACTATTACGTGATACAAGTATTGGGATCCTTTACCTTAGGACGGCTAATTGTGCCTCATTAGCATCCGAGATTCTTCACTCGCTGAATAAGCTAACTAAGCTTTATTTGCGGGGAACCTATACGGGTAGATGTGATCTGAGACTGCCTGCGTCATTGCAATGTATTAGTCTCAAGAAAGGCGAGTGTTCATCTGAGTGGCTGTGCAGCTTGTTGATCACGCTCTCTTCATTAGATCATCCTGTCGAGTGTGAGCTGTGGAATGTTGTTTTGCAGTTAAGTGAAGACATCCGTGGAAACGAAGCGCATACACATATATCGGACTTGCGATCTCAAATACTGTCACATGAACTGTCCAACATTGAGATATTAGTGAAAAATGGCAGTAAGGAACTGTTTGAACTATTACGTGATACTAGTATTGGGATCCTAAACCTGAGGCCGGCAAATTGTGCTTCATTAGCATCAGAGATTCTTCACACGCTGAATAAGCTAACTATGCTTTATTTGCGAGGAACCTATACTGGTCGGTGTGATCTGAGACTGCCTGCGTCATTGCAATGTATTAGTCTCCAGGAATGCGAGTGTTCATCTGAATGGCTGTGCAGCTTGTTGATCACGCTCTCTTCATTAGATCATCCTGTCGAGTGTGAGCTGTGGGATGTTGTATTGCAGTTAAGTGAAGACATCCGTGGAGACGAAGCGCATACACATATATCGGACTTGCGATCTGAAAAACTGTCACATGACCTGTCCAACATTGAGATATTAGTGGAAGATGACAGTAAGGAACTGTTTGAACTATTACGTGATACAAGTATTGGGATCCTTTACCTTAGGACGGCTAATTGTGCCTCATTAGCATCCGAGATTCTTCACTCGCTGAATAAGCTAACTAAGCTTTATTTGCGGGGAACCTATACGGGTAGATGTGATCTGAGACTGCCTGCATCATTGCAATGTATTAGTCTCCAGAAAGGCGAGTGTTCATCTGAGTGGCTGTGCAGCTTGTTGATCACGCTCTCTTCATTAGATCATCCTGTCGAGTGTGAGCTGTGGAATGTTGTTTTGCAGTTAAGTGAAGACATCCGTGGAGACGAAGCGCATACACATATATCGGACTTGCGATCTGAAATACTGTCACATGACCTGTCCAACATTGAGATATTAGTGAACTACGTCAGTAAGGAACTGTTTGAACTATTACGCGATACTAGTATTGGGATCCTTAACCTGATGACGGCTTATTGTGCCTCATTAGCATCCGAGATTCTTCACACGCTGAATAAGCTAACTAAGCTTTATTTGCGGGGAACTTATACTGGTCGGTGTAATTTGCGAATGCCTGCGTCATTGCAATGTATTAGTCTCCAGGAAGGCGAATGTTCATCTAAATGGCTGTGCAGCTTGTTGATCACGCTCTCTTCATTAGATCATCCTGTCAAGTGTGAGCTGTGTGATGTTGTATTGCAGTCAAGTGAAGACATCCGTGGAGACGAAGCGCATACACATATATCGGACTTGCGATCTCAAATACTGTCACATGACCTGTCCAATATTGATTTAATTGCGAAAAATGGCAGTACGGAACTGTTTGAACTATTACGTGATACAAGTATTGGGATCCTTGACCTTATGACGGCTAATTGTGCCTCAATAGCATCCGAGATTCTTCACACGCTGAATAAGCTAACTAAGCTTTATTTGCGGGGAACCTATACGGGTAGATGTGGTCTGAGACTGCCTGCGTCATTGCAATGTATTAGTCTCGTGGATGTCAAATGTTCATCTGAATGGCTGTGCAGCTTGTTGATCACGCTCTCTTCATTAGATCATCCTGTCAAGTGTGAGCTGTGGGATGTTGTATTGCAGTTAAGTGAAGACATCCGTGGAGACGAAGCGCATACACATCTATCGGACTTGCGATCTCAAATACTGTCACATGACCTGTCCAATATTAATTTAATTGTGAAAAATGACAGTACGGAACTGTTTGAACTATTACGTGATACAAGTATTGTGATCCTTGACCTTATGACGGCTAATTGTGCCTCAATAGCATCCGAGATTCTTCACACGCCGAATACGCTTACTAAGCTTTATTTGCGGGGAACCTATTCTGGTCGATGTGATCTCAAGCTACCTGCGTCATTGCAGTGTATAAGTCTTTAGAAAGGCGAATGTTCATCTGAGTGGCTGTGCAGCTTGTTGATCACGCTCTCTTCATTAGATCATCCTGTCACGTGTGAGCTGTGGGATGTTGTATTGCAGTTAAGTGAAGACATCCGTGGAGACGAAGCGTATACACATATATCGGACTTGCGATCTCAAATACTGTCACATGACCTGTCCAATGTTGTGATATTCGTGAAAAATGGCAGTAAGGAACTGTTTGAACTATTACGTGATACAAGTATAGGGAGTCTGATCGTTACGGCTACTGATAGTTGTACATTGGAAACAATTATGCGAAGAAAGTTGAGCATGTTAAAAAAGATTAATTTACTTGGAACTTATTTGACACGCTTTGAATATGATTTACCAGAATCCCTAGAGTCAATGTATTTACAAGGTGGGAAGTGCTCATTGGAATTTTTGTACAGTGTCTTAATCAAACTGGCTCCAATAAAACACCATGTGCAATAAGACGTGGGGGGCTGCTTCGTGATATTGAGTAATGAAACCTGTGCAACTAGTTTAAACGATTGCGTAATGCAATCGGAATGTTCAACAAATGTTAAAGCTGATGTTAATGATAGTTCGAATACGAATGTGTCTGATTTACATACACAAATGGTGTCATGTGACATGTCGAACATTGAACTACGCGTCTTAAAATTCCAAAAAGAGCGGTTTGAAATGTTGCGAGGCACGAGTATAAGAAGCGTGCATCTTCAGGCTTTTGACGATGTTTCACTGACATTTTTGACACAAAACACGTTACCAGCGTTTACAGAAATTCGATTACAAGGGACTTACTTGAATGATTTTAATCACACATTACCACCGACTCTTCAATTAATTATTTTAGAAGAAGGATCATGCTCATCAGATTGGCTGTACAGTTTGATGTTAAAACTTTCAACGCTTAATCATGCAGTGCGCGTCTACTTAATTGAATACGTCGTTTTACAGAGGCGAGAGGCGATTGAAAAAGACCCCGAACCGCTAATGCGAGGTGCAGATTTGTCAAGTGTTAAGTTGGAAGTACGTAAGGATTGTCCTGGGTTGTATGAAACATTACCCACAATGCATATAACCAGTCTAAACATAACTAAAATAGAACACACCGACCTGCTTTCACAGACACTGCCCCTTCTCACCCACTTGCAGCAGCTAAGAATTTGTTTGAACAAGTATGATATAGAGATGAAACTGCCAGAATGTATTTAGTATGTGTTTATAATTTATAAAAAAGTGTCCCCATCATCACTGCAACAATATGTTAATAATCTGTCTACTATCAAACATAGTGTACAGTGTAAACTCCTGTTCCGTGTGGAAGAGAATGACGATGAATATACGAGAATCAAGCAAGACTTTTGTGAATTAAAATCAGTTAATGTCCAACATTTTGAAATTGTGAACAAAAAGGGTACTGCTCGTAGAGCTGCTGCTCTTACACTTTTTGCTACTGCTGATGATTGCGATGACGATTATGACAAACATTTACTCCGAAGGGAAGGAGAATTCGTTGATTCGAAACCATGGATTCACTATTGTAAAATTCGTCTGAACATTTTGTACACAGACGCCTGTGGAGTGAGTTCTTAAACTCGTGCGTTTTCAATTCGTCTGAACATTTTGTACACAGACGCCTGTGGAGTGAGTTCTTAAACTCGTGCGTTTTCAACGTATCGTGTTATTTTATCGTTTGTTGAAGCAACTTTAGAAGGGATACAAAGGTTTATAATATATTGTGTGAAATTTTATTTTCTAGTGATAAAGTCTGTATTTAATGTTCGTATTTTTGCTACAAAAAAGTTAGCTAATCGTACATTTATTTAAAAATTAAAAAAAAAGTTTTATTATTGAAAATGTATGCGTTTGAGCTAAATCACATTTGACAATTTGTAAGTTGGAAATATACTTACCCGTATTATTATACAAAATGAATTAAACGTAATTCTAATATTGAAATAATTAACATATTTTATGATAATATATGAAATCCAAACGAGTGTACATGAAACCAATTTGTCAAGCTTTAACATGATACAAAACCAAGGACATTAAACAACGCAAAAAACAAGGCCATTAACCAACACCAAGAAATTCTTGATTAAATTGTGTCATTCACTTAAAAGACTTGTTTGTGCATCGTGCTTTAAACCGTGGTCATCATCCCGGGCAACAAATTAAGGAGCAAAGGAGTCAACCAATGGTTGTCATTGGTATAATCAAGTAATAAACCCAAAGAATGGTCGCCAACGTTGGCAACTACGCTTTAGTCATCTATCGGGTTACCACGTCGAAAGCGCAAACAACGGTCGATAACGTGGATTATTAAGTCAGCAGTGCCACCCATGGTCATCTCGCGGATTAGCAAGTTAGTAGCTTAAACCATTGACCTAACGCGGAATTGCCTGGTCAGAAGCGCAAACAACGTTCGTCAAACTATTTACCTAGTGAGCAGCGCAAACTAATCTCAACATTGCGGGTAACCAAGTCAGAAGCGCAAAACAGTAGTAATCGCTGGTAATACCGTCAACACTCCAAACAAATGGTCATCATCTCGGATTACGCCGTCAGCAACGCACACCATGGTCGTCATCGTGGGTTATACCGTCAGTAGCGCACACCATGGTCGTCATCGTGGGTTATACCGTCAGCAACGCACACCATGGTCGTCATCATGGGTTATACCGTCAGCCGGGCACACCCTGGTCGTCATCGTGGGTTATACCGTAAGTAGCGCACACCCTTGTCGTCATCGTTGGTTATACCGTCAACAGCGCACATCCTGGCCATCATCGCGGGTTATGCCGTCAATAACGTACACCCTGATCATCATCGCGGGTGAAACCGTCAGCAGCGCACACATTGGTCATCATCGCGGGTTATACCGTAAGTAGCGCAAACCCTGGTCGTTATCGTGGGTTATACCGTCAGCAGCGCACATCCTGGTCGTGATCATGGGTTATACCGTCAGCAGCGCACAACATGGTGATCATCGCGGGTTATACCGTCAACAGCGCACACCCGGGTCATCATCGCGGGTTAAACCGTCAGCAGCGCACACATTGGTCATCATCGTTGGTTATACCGTCAGCAGCGCACACACTGGTCATCATCGCGGATTTTACCGTCAGCAGCGCACATATTGGTCATCATCGCGGGTCATACCGTCAGCAGCGCACACCCTGGTCATCATCGTTGTCGTTATCGTGATATTATCCGTCAGTAGCCCAACCAATGATTGTCATATCGGGATTTACCGTTAGAAGCGCACACAATTTTCGTCATCAAGGGTTTTACCGTCAGCACCGTAAACAACGGTCGTCATCGTGTGTTCAACCGTCAGCAGCGCACGCCATTTACGTTATCGAAGGTTATACTGTCAGCAGCGGACACCATGGTCACCATCGCGGGTTATACAGTCAGAATCGAACACCATTTTTGTCATCGCAGCTTATACCGTCAGTAGCGCACACCATTTCGTCATCGCAGGTTATACAAAAGCACCGCTCACCATGAACATAATCGCGGGTTATAACGTAAGCTGTGCTAACCATGGTCGTTATCGCGGGTAATAACGTAAGCAGTGCTCAGCATGATCGTCATTGCCTTCGCAAAGTAAGGTCCAAGTCGCGGGATGCAAAGTCCATAACAAACATCATGGTCATCATAGCGATGTTTCCAAGTCAGCGCCGCTCGATTGCTCAAAGGTATTTGTGCCATTTAAATTGAAATCTTTGCATATATATCTTAACGTGATTGTTTTCATTGTCCAGTTTTAAGTTTATTCAAATGAATAACCCATTCAAACGATATGATCAATTTTAATCAATAAGATGTGATTAAAATCAGCGAACTGATTAAAATCGAGTTAAGGGTCATGCATATCATTAACATTGCATAATCTACACAGAAATAGTATTAGGTTTTAAATTATGTATGAACATGTATGAAACAGTTTCAAAATAGGTAATTTATGATTGAAATTCGAATAAATTTTATATAATTTTGCACGTTTTCTTTTTAGCTGCAAGAACGTGCGTCCTTGAGCCCGCAGTTTCTAAGATTCACAAGAGCAGGAACGACAACTCTGCAGTTAGATTGTAAGGGAAGTCAATAAAGTAAGTCTACATCTTGTGAAACGGCGTCAGTTTTTGATGTCATTATGGAATAGATCCTGCAATAATTTATAAATACACCCGATTTGTATCGATTTCATAATATAAATACAAATGTAAAATGCAATATTTACACGTCTTAAAGACAAACAATAAAGTAAAAGTATATAACACAATTTGTTTATTCTGGTAAACTAACAGTTTTCGTTTACTCGTACTCAATGTATTAAATGAATAATAAATTTATAAATTTGTCCAAATAGCCTTGTAGTATACATTCGAAATATCGCCTCTTTGATTGTTTTTTCTATTTAATTTGAGCAGGTGCTCCGCCGTGGTCTCAGGAGTACAATTAATAAGAAGTGTCAAGGGACCCTGATTGAGGATAAAATACCGCACACGAATAAGGATCACCGCACGTTTTACTGCACTGTGTCAAGAGACCCTGAATGAAGATGTAATACCGCACAAAGAATAAGGCTCACCGCACGTTTTACTGAACTGTGTCAAAGGACCCTGATTGAGGATGTAATACCGCACAAAGGATAAGGATCACCGCACGTTTTACTGAAATGTGTCGAGGGACCCTGATTGAAGATGTAATGCCGCACCAAGAATAAGGATCACCGCACGTTTTACTGATTTGTGTCAAGGGACCCTGATTGAGGATGTAATCCCGCGCCAAGAATAAGGATCACCGCACGTTTTACTGAACTGTGTCAAGGGACCCTGATTAAGGATGTAATACCGCACCAAGGATAAGGATCACCGCACGTTTTACTGCACTGTGTCAAGGGACCCTGATTGAAGATGTAATACCGCACCAAGAATAATGATAACCGCATGTGTTACTGCACTGTGTCAAGGGGCCCTGATTTAGACTATAATACCGCACCACGGATAATGCTTACTGCACGATTTACTGCACTGTGTCAAGGGACACTGATTGAAGATGTCATACCGCACTAAGAATAAGGATCACCGCACGTTTTACTGCACTGTAACAAGGGACCCTGATTGAGACTGTACTACCGCACCAAGAATAAGGATCACCGCACGTTTTACTGTACTGTGTCAAGGGACCCTGATTGAGGACGTAATACCGCACCAAGAATAAGGATCACCGCATGTTTTACTGCACTGTGTCAAGGGATCCTGATCGAGAATGTAATACCGCACCAAGAATAAGGCTCACCGCACGTTTTACTGCACTGTGTCAAGGGACCCTGATTGAGGATGTAATACCGCACATAGAATAAGGATCACCGCACATTTTACTGCACTGTGTCAAGGGACTCTGATTGAGGATGTAATACGGCACCAAGAATAAGGATCACCGCACGTTTTACTGCACTGTGTTAAGGGACCCTGATCGAGAATGTAATACCGCACCAAGAATAAGGATCACCGCACGTTTTACTGCACTGTGTCAAGGGACCCTGATTGAGACTGTAATACCGCACCAAGGATAAGGATCACCGCACGTTTTACTGCACTGTGTCAAGGGGCCCTGATTTAGACTATAATACCGCACCAAGGATAAGGCTCACTGCACATTTTACTGCACTGTGTCAAGGGACCCTAAATGAGACTGTAATACCGCACAAAGCATAAGGATCACCGCACGTTTTACTGCATTGTGTCAAGGGACCCTGATTGAGACTGTAATATCGAACCAAGGATGAGACTTACTGCACGTCTTACTGCACTGTAACAAGGGACCCTTAATGAGGATGTAATACCGCATCAAGAATAAGGCTCACCGCACGTTTTACTGCACTGCCCGTTTCGTTCTAGTCTGTATTGTAACGTAGTATCCCAGCGATGGAGAAGAAAAACAGCTCTGCTGTACATACTAGTTAACGTTTAAGGAGCAGGTTATCCATGTCTTGGTGGTTTCTTCCTGTTTCCGATGACTGCAGTCAGTGCCAATACTTTCTCATCATGAAGCGTTCAATGAACTTGGTAATTTTTTATTTAAGTTTTGTCGGGATTTGATTCACGCTTTATTTTGTACCGTTATTATTTACGTAAAGAACGATACTTTACACTGTTAATTCGTAATGTTGATAGACACTTTCGTATTTGATTTACTACACGATAACATTTGACAACTTTTGTGAATGTTTTTTGGGTTTCCAAAATAATTTCTATCTGTAAATATAACGCTGAAAATAGCGGTATTGGTTCACTGTGTAAGTCATTTAGAATAACAAAAGTATAACTACCTTATTCAAATTACGTTTTCACGTCGATATATTTCGTATTATCTTTATGCAACTCCATTTCCTATGTTTCACATTGAAGAGATCCCGCAACGCAATAAACATAATGATGCACGTGCATAGTGGTATAGCTGCATTTGTAAATAATTTGTTTGCACATGTATATTTGTTGTTGTTTTTTTACAGCGGTTAAGGCTAAAAATGTTTTCATTTTCCGTGTGACCGCCATGGTTATGGTTTTGATTTTGTATAGTTCAGATATTACCATGTACCTCGTGAATTGATGTAAATAACATAATATTATTTCATTTTATTTCCTCCTTTCGAATGATCTTGCAAATACCTTGTACTGATATTAAATAACATGCACATAGAATGTAAATGCATTCATGCATAAATAGTGTTGTTGTACATACATATTTTTATAACCTGTATGCAAGTATATTCATTTCACATTAAATTTCAACCTACTATTGTAAGTCGATTAATGCAAACATAATGATTGATTCAATTTCGAAGAAACTGTTCTGAATACTGTAAAATATTATTTGCTCAGATTTATGCCATTTTAAGAATCAATTCAATAATGCAGAAATGGTTCTTATGATTATATTATTGATACGCAATACACACTAGTTCTTGAAATTTCATACAAATATAAAAATCACAAAATGTACTTATAGTACATGCATTTTTAACGCGTTTCATGGTAAAAATCCATCGTGTTAAGTACAATTATTTTAATGATCATAATCATTCTTTTTCTTAATTCATAAATGACGGTGGAACGTTACTTTATAGATATAGATTTTCTTCAAATATAATAAAACGTGGATGTATTATATTATGTCTTTTATTTGTTGTTTGTGCTAATATAATTGTTGTTTTACGGGTTGTAAATACGTTGCAAGTAAGAGTTGATAAGTACAGTATGGTATGCTAACGTGGCATATGACTGCTTCTATTGATCGAACATATAAACATACCGCTATAGCCTTATTGTAAGATTGCTTAAGAAGCTCTGTAAGCAACAACGCAGTTCGCGATTTAATCGTATCATATGTTTAAGTTCATTATATAATCGAACTTATTTCATTCATATAAATGTTTAGCATGTCAATTATCGTTTCGGCGAATGATTCTTTACATTATCCAAAAAAACAATTTATTTGCCAAAGGTTTAACTGACGTTTCAAGAGCACGTGCATATATATATATATATATATATATATATATATATATATATATATATATATATATATATATATATATATATATATATATATATATATATATAAATTAAGTGTGTATTTGTGTGGTTATCTCTCCGAAATTCCGTCTGTATTACAATATGATGTAAAGCTATTATTTTAATGTCAATGAACATTTATCGTTGAATTAGTGTATTGTTCAATGCACGCTATCAATTAATTGAACGTGGAACTGTTGATTGAAATTAAGACGAGTCATCATGAAATCATTAAATTGTGTTAAACAAAACCAGGCGTACATTGTATGAATGTGAGTGCGTTGCTAACATTTCCTAAATACTATTGTTGACTTAACCAGGAAGCTAATGACAAAATATTGTTTTACAAACTTGCATTTAACAGCACATTATTGCTCCTTTCTCAGTATACTGACTATTATGTTGATATGTATTGTAAGCCTGTAACGGAAGGACATGTTGAACGCTCGTAGGTGTATATGCTATTTCAACAATTCCTTCGTTGTACACGCTATGTTTGAATATTACGTGATGATATTATAATGTAGTTGGTATACATTAAATTAAATTGTTGTCTTTTTGAAGTATTAATGATGTTATTTTTGCTGTTGGTACTACTTAATTGTCACCAGATTTTTTCCCTTAAACATACATTAAATCGTTTGTCTGCAAATATGCTCTTTTTTATTTGTTTTTTTTTTATTATTTAAAACAAAAACAAAAAAAGTTGTTAAATATATAGATATTTTTAGTATACTAGTATAGTATAAGTGTGATTTTACAGTAATTAAATAAACACTGTTCAAATGCATCATGACATGCGTCTTAAACATATAGGGCAATGTTTGTACCGGTTTAATTTTTAGTCTTCAATACTATATCTTACGTTGTCCATACGTAAGCTAGTACCCGTAACTATTTAACGCTAAGTCTTTTTATTCTGTATAATATAAGGTATCCTTATTTCGGACAGAAACGCTTTTACTAATTGTACAGCAATTTGGGCATATGTTATGATAGAAACCGGCTATGTATTGACCTGATGTTAGTCATGCTTACATAGTAATGAATGTATGAAAACAATGTTTTGTAATATTGCTTGTCCATAATATCTCGTTTTTACAAAACAATGATATACTAGACGGTTACCTTTTTATATTTGTAAATGTTGCATGTGTGTTTTGTTTATTTATTTTCTATACTAACTTATTTTAGTACTAACCTGCCAGTTGAGTCGAACAAGTTAACGATACACGTCTATTATTGCAAGTTACTTGTTCAAAACTGGGACTAAGTTTATGCAGAGTTGTAGTATCATAGCCAAACATATTAGATTTAGCTCACCTGAGCAAAATATGATCATGGTAATCTTGTGTGATCGTGGTTTGTTCGTTACGCGTCGTGCGTCGTCCATCGTATTTCATCCGTCGTCAACATATACGTTGTTAATACTATTAGTGCCATATTAAGTTACTTAATACTTCATGAAAGTTGGTCAGAGTATTTGTCAAAATTATATCTAAGCCGAGATCAAAACTTAACGGTAGTCATGTTGGGTTAAAAGTAGCTTACTGTCATATTCGAAAAAAAAGCTTTTTAACACATAAAAAGTTACATTAAGGTAGAATCTTTAAGAACTTTTTTCAGAACATTTGTTCTAGTGACGTCTTGGCGTTGAGTGGCAATGGTTCCTGTTGATCGAAAAACATGGCCTCCAGGGAACGTGGCAGTTTTTCCTTATTTCGCTCATGAAATCTTGTTAATACTCTAAATGCCACAGGAGTAGTCAAATCGTCATGAACATTTGTTGTAATGATATCTCGGCCGAATAGGACATTTTTTCCGATGCTTTGAAAAACATTGCCGCTAGTTTTTCTTATGTTGCTAAGTGTAACATCGTTAAGACTCTATTGGTCACAACTTAATCCAATCTTTATAAAACAGGGTGATAATATTTGTCCCAATGAAATCTCGGCTGAGTTTGAAACTGGATTACGTAAGTTTAAAAGTTGGTCATCAGGTCAATTTAAAAAAAGCTTGTTAATATTCTTAAAGCCATTGTTTCCCAATCTTTCTTAAACTTGGTCATATATATGTGTTCTGATGATATCTCAGCGGGCTTCGGCAATGGTACCGTCCGTTGAAAAATATGGTGGACATGAGGTAAGGCAGCTTCCCTTTTATGGCTATCGTGGAACCTTTTATTAGTTACAGTTTTAATCACAACTGTCCTTATGATATATTGGCCGAGTTCTTGTCAGGTAAAAACTTAGGTCACTACGTGAAAAAAGCTATAGAAGTAAAAAATCAAGTAGAATCGTCATGAAACTTGATCAGAACATTTGTTCTTATAAAATTCTCAGCCAAGTTTCAAAATAAAAGGATGTATGCACATTTTATATTCATGTTTTGTAAAGTACGTGTATTATTCTGAACTCCACCTTCTCAGAATTGTTTAGATTTTTAAATCTCAAATTTTTGGAAAAAGACTGATAAATCACAAGGTTAGCGTGAGCTACGACATGAGAATATGTGTCGCACATAAACACGGACATACTTAGCTTACAGACGGAAAATGAAATGATTGTTTAAGCTGTAAGCGACAGTGAACGCTCAAGTCGTTATTCATGGTGTTTTTCTTCAGAAACATGGCATTGAATATGCTAAATATGTAATTTATAACATGTGATGGATCAGATGAACGTATTATGTCTTGAATAACGACATGATCTATACTTAATAACATTCATACGTTTAATGTTTGTCTAAACGCAAGTCTTAAGAAATGAAATCATATGTGAAATGATACAACAATGTTATAACCTATTATTTGAATTTTAAATTTGATAGTTAAAATGACAAGAATGCCTCTCGTATTGATTTTTATTTCACTGTTAAGTGATATTGTTAGATTAAATAATTGTTTATTTAAGACAAAACTCTATGTATTGAAATCGATGCAAATAAACAGACGTTAATTGGCATAATGAATAACAAATACTTTGTAAATGGAATTTTTATGACATCATATAAACAAATATCTTTACAAGGGTTTTCATTGTATTTTGTATGTGATCGTATGTTGAGACTTGATTCTAGTTAGAGTATTTATTATTCACCAGAACAACATTCTGTATTAAGCATTTAACAAATACATACATCAGTGAATAAATAACTAGTAAAAATGAAAAAAGCTTTTATTGTTATTATATTGATCAGTGTCAACAACCCAGAAATAGTATTGCTATGAATGTTTTAGGGCAAACGTGTGTCATTAACATGAACACGCAAGACATCTTTCACACCGGCGAATCAGTTGAAAAGTAAATAAGCGGA
>NC_068361.1:13303428-13335928 GCF_020536995.1 Dreissena polymorpha
AAAGTCGATAGTCCACATAGATAGACTCCAACAAACTTTCTTTTTATTTCATGCTACAAACGATTATTTTTTTATTTTTGCCAAAAAAATCAGGTAAAACAATGAAAATTATCGATTATTGTTGCTGTTATTTTTCACTGATTGAAATAATGAATTATCAGTTTTAATCACTGATATTTTTTAATAAACCACCGGAAAGCATACAAACACATCTGATAATATCCACATGTTCAACGGATTCAATTCTATATTGCTAATTTAGAACTAGTTAAAAATACACCGTAGATAATTTATTGGACGTCTATCTCCAAATTACAATTAAATTGAATAAGACTGTTATAATATTATTTGGCTATCACACAATTTACACTTATGGCAATTTAAAATTATTTCTTCTTCTTTTTATCAACTGCCTGCTTGACAGATGCGGAACAGCAGAATAGCACGCAACGCTGATTGTAATAGTACAACACAATTTTGAGACAACAGCTGAAAATAAGGTTGACCCACTTGACACAGTATCAATGATTGCTTCAATATTAAGGTTGACCCCACTTGACACAGAATCAATGATTGCTTCAATATTAAGGTTGACCCCACTTGACACAGAATCAAACATTGCTTCAATATAAAGGTTGACCCGACTTGACACAGAATCAAACATTGCTTGAATATAAAGGTTGACCCCACTTGGCACAGAATCAAAGATTGCTTTACTATTGAGGTTGACCCCACTTGGCACAGAATCAAAGATTGCTTTACTATTGAGGTTGACCCAACATAACGCGGAATCATAGATTGCTTCCGTATTGATGTGAGTCTTATTTATAAATAATTAGTCAGTAACATACATCATAGCTGGGCCGTACGTCTATAATTGGGCATTCGATGGTTCACTATGCGCAACTTTTATGACTTATGTCAAGTGATGAATATTTTTTGATTACACAAACCAATTAAAGCTGTACTGTCTTTATTTTCGGGTCGATGAATCCAAATGATTTGTATAGACCGGACACTATTAGATTTTTTTTAAATAAACAAGCATTGACGAATTCAATATATGTTTCGAATTGTTTGTTTGTCACGCATAATTGGACACATTGTAGTGATTCTGGCGGTTAGCTCTTGTGGGTTCTTACATGTATGGCCAATAATCATATATCAATGAGTAAACAGTAAATAATTGGGCCTAGGGGCAAATACAATGCAATACACTTTACTACCTCGTGCACAAAAGAATCTCCTAGTCGTGTACATCTGGTCAGTCCGCTGTCTGCTTCGAAAGAGAACGTGGTCCAGCAACGGCGATCCCAGCAGGCATCATCATTCATCCGATTGGTCGCGAGCTCCATCCCTGGCAGCATGGTCCCGTCACATGAACGTTTCACAAGCCGGGTACCTCCCTTCAGGGGGGCGTGGCACCGAATGTCACTGGCACTACACTCCCCTCACTTTTCTCTATTTGGGACGACCCCCTACTCACAAAGGAATCGTCCTTCTGAATGTCATAGTCAGTCCGCCACAGACGTCCCGTCGCACGCAAGGAAGTAGATTGACTATTTCTCGGACCCCAATGCCCCTTTCGTAAGCAAGGAGGGCGCCTTCGCCATGCAACGTACTCTAAAGCCACTGCGTCCAAGCCGTCCCATGCACCCCAAGGAAGTATATTGACTATCTCTCGGACCCAATGCCCCTTTCGTAAGCAAAAAGGGCGCCTTCGCCATGCGATGTACGCCTAGACGCAGTGACCTAGCGGAAATATGACAGTGCCCAGACTCCCCAAAGTCGGGACAACCTAATTGTTTCAATACTACAGGCACGCCGCAACATGCAGATTTGGGGCCCCAACCCTAGATAAGTGGTCACGTATCAACCCTCTAAGACAACAGTCGATCATGTCCAACACCGGTCTGAGCATATTTGTATATGTACTTATTTGCTTATTTATTTATCTTTTATTTATTCTACTTTTTTGTATTATTCATCTACTCTATTCTGATTATTACTATTTGTATCACTATTTTCATCTTCTCTATTCGTATTATTATTAGTAATTTACACTATGTATATCATTATTTCTACCTACTCTATTGAGGAGGTATTAACCTATGGAACATTATACATCCTGAACTTTAGTGAAGGAGGTAACTATACTGCACCCAACGCAACACTAAAGACTTATCAAACACACTTGCAAGGGCAGCCTTAGCACAAGAAAATGGGAACTTAATAAAGAATGAACAAAAAATACAAAAAATGAAAACTTCTGTCCACAAAACTGGACAAACCCTGCTGGACTATTCCAGTAGGATTCCGACGACCATACCTAGTCATCTATAAGCATTCTTACACCTCAAATCATTAAAATGCCAGATGCAAACATTAAATTGTTGCCGGACAAGAATATTATAATACTTATGCAAACAGTGTTATTTTGATTTATAGTGTACTGCCGAAGACGATTCGTGCATAGACGAAATCAGGAACTGTTACAAAAATAAGAAAGAAGGGACTCTGGGATAAATGGGCTCGCCCTGCCATTTCATCTACAAAGTGGAACCATTAACAGCCTTCGGCTGCAAACAGCTACAACACTGAAATAGGCCATTACAAATGCATGGATAAACAGCAAAAACACATTACATGAAAGAAACACTGACATAATGTACTGGAAGCTGGAGGGTGCAGGGTTACGCCCAGTTATGTCAATCGCCATAGCGGTGGCTGTAAATCACAACATAAATAATTATTAATATTTAAATAATAATAACACCAGAGGAGGTGATATGCAGCAGTTTCCCACGGTAGTGACATGTTTTATAAATAACACCACAGGAGGTGATATGCAGCAGTTTCCCACGGCAGTGACATGTCCACAAGTCCGGATTTTCAGAGAACTACAAATAATAGTGGGCTAAAAGAGCTCACCGTAAGACTACACTAGATGCAACTTATTAATGCCTTAATCTCTCGCCCTGCCGCAAACTACCCGCCAGTATTTAGCGAGGCTACGCGTAGCTATTTACGACCTCAAGCGTGCTACACTTGGGTGAAAACACACCATCAGTCCAGGCACGAAAATAGAAACAATAAAAATGTTGATATGTAAATAATGTATTTTTTAATATTTAATAACAAACTTAAGCTTTATAATAATATGACCTTCAATCTTTAGATCTAATAAAGAGACATAATTTTTCGCCATCCGTATAATGAATCAGCTGAATGATTGCGTCATAAAATAACATAATTATTCATTTTCCAAAAATATGTGATGTCATTTTTTGGTGTACATGAAACTAGTATGCGATGTATGGGAATAAAACATTGAAAACATTGAAGACGCGCGTATTTTTCGTGTTAATGTATCTTGGGTGTAATTATGAAAAAATGCATATTCTTTGGACTACTAACCTCGGATGGAACCGGTGAGACGAAGAACTCATATCTACATGTAGATCAAGATTATTCGTGTTATTGATTTTCAGAATGTGCGTGCCTATTTAGATGTGGAATTGTGTGTGTAGAACAAACTGATGGGTGTGTATTTCGGTTCAGTAGTCTATTCGAATTGTTTTGCTTCTGGATGTTAATAAACGTAAGTTTATTTTCTTTGTCTTTGTAATTTTATCAAAGGAAATCTCTTCAGTAAGAATAACCCGCTTGCAACAAGTGTTTCAACGCTAAATAGAAATATTACAGATTATCTTGTGTTTGGGTCTACACAAACTACAGGATGTGAAGGCTACATCTAGACGATATCAAAATCTGCAGCGTCCCGTCCATGAATTAGGCGCGTATAGTTTTTTGTTTAGAACGACTCTGTGTGTAAATCTACACGTACTTGTATGTTGACATCGACATCATTTTGTCAGGAGCAATCGCCGCCATATTGGATTTTGATCATTTGCAATCGAAAATAGAATGTATATATCAAAGTAAAATCTTCTTTTCGCGGTCGTAATGTGTAACAATTCGCATGTTGCGTAAACTTGAATCGAGGCTTATAGTATATTTTTTTCCCGTTTTACAGTTTTTGTGAAATTTTTAAAGACTATTTTGCGTACCAGAACAAATGCATTCTATATCACAACGTAAGGTGACATTCGTTAGATTTTACGCGCTTTTAAGAATGAATTAAACGTATTGTTTAGGTTATTAGACCTTGTTAAACGTCACGTGAAAAAAATCAATGGGATAAATAGAATACAAGGATTAGCGTTGAATACAGAGAAGTTTATGTTGCTCGGCTCAAACACCAAAAGCGCTCGCCAAGGCTCGCGCATGGTGTTCTAAGCCTCGCAACATAAGCTTCTCTACACTCAACGCTAACCTAGTATTCTCTATAAGAATGCCTTCGAATTATTTTCCATATATCTCGGAACCATATGTAAGTATAGGTTGACTTAAACAATGTATACAATTTAAAATAGTCCGTATATGAAACATATCCAAAGTTTCTTTGGAAGGATTTAATAGCAAACATAGATTTCCGACCTGAGCTGCAAGTTTTTCTTTCGCTCTTCTCCATGATAGTTAAGGCGTCAAAAGAAGACCCTTATATGTATATACAGATGTGACATTTACCGGATTATTTTTATAAACCCAATGTTCGTATGATCTTAGCGAAACTCCGTTTCTAAATTCAATAAATTCCGTCTTTTGTGGATTAATTGACATACCAGTATGTTCACAAAATTGCGATATTGAGTTCAATTGTGATTGTAGCTCGATCGCAGTATCAGCGCAGCTCGCAAGGTCATCCGCAGAACAAATGCAAATAATGTCTGAAATATCTTCGATGATAAAAATCCCCTTATGACCTTAAGATTTTAGAAAGGCGGACAAATCGTCTATGTACAAATTAAAAATTATTGTGTTGGTTACGTCTCCTTGCCAAGTGTATAACAGGGTTGTTATGTATGACAAGTCAGTGTAATTATGTATGACATGTCAGTGTTGAAATGTATGACAAGTAAGTGTTGTTTTGTTTGACAAGTCAGTGTTGTTATGATTGAAAAGTCAGTTTTGATATGTATGACAAGTCGTTGTTGTTATGCATGACAAATAAGTGTTGTTATGTATGATAAGTCAGTGTTGTCACAAATGTGAAGTCAGTGTTGTTATGTATGACAATAAAGTGTTGTTATGTATGTCAAGTCAGCGTTGCTATGTATGACAAGTCAGTGTTGTTATGTATGACAAGTCGGTGTTGTTATGTATGACAAGTAAGTGGTGTTATTTATGAGAAGTCAGTGTTTTTATGAATGAAACGTAAGTGTTGTCATGTATGTCAAGTCATTGTTGTTATATATGGCAAGTCAGTGTTGTTATTTATTACAAGTAAGTGGTGTTATGAATGACAAGTCAGTGTTGTCATGTATGACAAGCCATTGTTGTTATGTAAGACAAGTCAGTGTGAAGTCAGTGTTGTCATGTATGACAAGTCACCGTTGTTATGTACTACAAGTAAGTATGGTTATGTATGACAAGTCAGTGAGTTATGTATGAAAAGTCAATGATGTTATATTGACAAGTCAGTGTGGTTATGCATGTCAAATCAGTGTTGTTATGTTTGACAAGTCGGTGTTGTTACTTATTACAAGTAAGTATTGTTAGGAATGACAATTCAGTGTTGATATGTATGACAAGTCAGTGTGGTTATGTATTGCAAGTCAGTGTGTTATGTATGACACGTCAGTGTTGTTATATATGACAAGTCAGTGTTGTTATGTATGACAATTCAGTATTGATATGTAAGTCAAGTCAGTGTTGTTATGTGTAACAAGTCGGTGTTGTTATGCATGATAAATCAGTGTTGTTATGTATAAATAGTTGGCCTTTATAAAATGTCCGATAACTTTAACTCATGGATTACAATTATTATTTTTAAAATGGCAGCTTTGTTCGCGTGCATCGCAATAATAACGATGTTGTTTCAACGGGTTCTCTGCAAAGACAGAAACATATCTGCCGTTCAAACAGTTATCTTAACGACTTGAATAAACGATACCTTACACTTTTAAGTTTTTGAAACCACTACCTAATGACTGCGATGATCCCACTAGCCATATATTACCTAATGGCGCAAACACCATGCGAATGTTAGAGCTTTAACATACAGTCCGTAAACGACGCCTGTGCAGAACTATATATCCGATTGTACACAATAAAAAAATAATGATTTATTTCCGTCCATAACCTAATATGTAGAGATGTTTCGTCCCGTTGTTTTAAATTGAATAGGTTGAATGATTAATGTTAAAGATATGCGTTGGTCGGATAAAAAAACTAGAACAAGTAGAACTTTGCATGCTGACATATACGTATGGGTGTTTAAAATGTTCAGATGAGCGTGTAGATTTGAGGTTAAAAATACTTGCAGTGCATTTAAAGTTTCCACGAAGAAACGTACCTCAAAATAAGCCCCAATAACCATTATAATTATCAAGCGATAACTGAGTTGAAATAAAACTGTTGAAGTTAAACCAAGATTTAAACGCGTTGAAATGTTAACTTAGAGCTATTAAATGAAAGTATCAACGATTGCCGTGTGTATGTTTTAAACACATTCAAATAGTTCATGATTTCTCACAAAAAATAATTAACCTTTAAATCTTAACCTTTTAAAAATAAAAGCCCCACTCCATTTTAGTTATAGTTTATAGACTTATTGTCTCTTGTTAATTGCACATGCAAAAAACATAAATCAATATGCGTTAAAGAGAATAACATATTATTATTTATTCATTTATGTTTAGAGGACTTTGATAGGTACAGGGACCATAACTCCTTCTTTAGTATTTTGGAGTGATTGCTATCTGCTTAGTTGTTATGCATACTTTGTTTTTCTTGCGCAGCGAATAATTTGAATTGAATTTAAAAAAGCTATTAATATAATGATACGAGGAATGGGGAAGAAAAGCAGAGTATGTTTTGCTCTTTTTTGAAATCATTTTGCACTCAATACTTGTAATACGATTGAACATATTGACATACGAATTCATAGATCTACAAAAACTATTTACGTCATAGGGCCACTCCCTAAAGGGGAACACATCTTGAATCATAAATTACAATTATTTTTTCTTTTACTTTTAAAATGTTTTTTTATATGAATGACTCTATGTAGTCCGTTTTCCTGCCTTAGATCGAAAAGTAATCGATTGAATTTTCGATGGAACAGGGTTAGGGACGCTATTTTCCAATGACGCAATATCGATTGCGTACTGGTGAATAATGATGTCATCAAAACGCGTGTAGATGCATACGCAAGCGTGGAGTTGCACTGGTTTTATACCGTTGGTCAGTTAGTTGTGGACTGGACCGGTATAATGAAGCGACCCAAGAACGTGCATATAGTCACCGAAACCAGTCTGTGTACAAAAAGATGGTACGGAATTTAGTCGGCATTTAGAAAAGCACAGGTTGAAACACCGTTGGTTTGTACTACATGTATTAAATTTAATAGTTAACCCCTTTTTATGGCATTCACATTGCATGTGATATAAACCGACGTCAGTTGGAATTTATGAACAAATAACCACAAAGAGTTAATACATCGCCATATTCAAACTCGAAAACTGCCAACACTTTGATAACGCAAGAAAATCTTGTAATTAAAGTAATACTGACTCATTGTACGACGTGAAGCGGAGCACAAATCACAATTCAGTGTTACAAGTTGACAACTGTGTTTCTGACCAAATCACGTGCTTCGCATTTTATATATGAGCCGCGCAACGGGGGAAAAAGGGGCTTCATGTATGTGCGTAAAGTGTCGCCCACACAGTCTAATAAGAGACGAAACGTTTCGCTTTAAAGTAATTTTTGTTCAGAGTATTCTCTTAGCCAAAAAAGAGTTCAGGTAGAAAGTGTCGTCCCTTATTAGCCTGTGTGGACTGCACTTGCTAATTTGGGAAGACACTACGCACATGCATTAAGCCCCGTTTCAACAGAGTGCCGTTAAGTTTTTGTATTTTATTATAAAATACAGATATGAATAAGCATGCGCCTTTCTGTCCACGTATAGTTTGGAAAAAAAAATGTAAAATAAATGCTCTTGAGATTTAATTGTGATTGTAGTGTTTCTTGTTACCTCGGAACCGCGTCGATTTCCTTGGTTGGTCATTCGATGTCCTACCTTCCATGAATAATCGAGTAAACAATGTTAGCCGTATCTCCACAAATTTGGCAAAGCTCACATTATGCCTAGGTACAATCATCTTCGATATTTTTTTAATGCCACCTGTATTATATGATTTAAAAAATATGGTCGCTTTATAACGGTGTGTGATTTGGAAGTATTCTAAACGGGTCACCTTGGTTGGCACCCACAGATGTGCAGCGTTTTCCAAAATCTAGCAAATGACGGACACTACTTTACATTGTTACCTACGGTATTTAAGTTTCACTACGATTGATCGGAAACATGTAAGCACACAAAACAAAAGAACACAACAACTAATTTATTTATTATAAACTTAACAGTTTAATTTACATTGTTATGGAATGATAAGTTTGTACATAGGTCTAAATATTGATATTCAGTATATAATATAGTAAACATATTGCTAATTATAATTAATTAATTTCAGTGTAAACCATGCCAAGAAACAATGTATGTTGTAATGGAGTTTGCTGTTCTCTAGCAGCAATTTAACATATCATGCAATGACTTGATAATATATATCGATAACAAATGAACCTAAAGCTATTCGAGGCACATGAGAGCTATTCAAGGCACCTTAGTAATAGGCATGTTGTCGTCGTTATAAAATCGTCAAGAAAAAAACTTCCAAACGGCGAATCGGCAGTCTCTTAACATTTAAACTTTTTTCCAGATGACTTGGAATTCCTTCGACTCTTTTATACTATAATATCTGCCCAAGGTAAACCACTTGACTTTTGTAGTTAGGATTATCACGAGCTAAGTCTTCAAAATGCATTTAAGTGTGAAAATGAGTATAAACACATCCGTAATAACATTCTTCAATAGTTTTTATGCGTGTAATCGATGCACGTCTCTTAGTTAACCAAAACAAAACAACATCCAAATTATCAACAGTCACACATGCAGTCAACTTAATACAATGTTGTGGAGTTGACAATTTTGGGGTATGGAAAGTAACACGTAATAAATATTTATTTGATTAAGTCCTAAGATTTTATTTATTCCAGTGCATAATTTCATTTCGCTAAAAGTATCCTGTATCTATCCAAAGAATGATTCTCCTTAGTCAAATCTAGGAAATTCCTTCTGCTCCCTTTCTGTGAGTTATAGGAACTTTTGGTTAATTTTACACTTTCCGCCATTTCGGACTTTCCGCTTCCGGTCGCAGCAGACGAATCACTACGGCTACCACGTGAGCGTCTACGTATAACAATTTTGTTTCCTGGTTTCGGTGGGGTTCTAATTTCTGATATGGTTGGAAAAAAAAGTAAGGAAATTATGTTTGATTGTTTTCTTTTAAAATGTCAATGTTGTTATATTATTAAATATATGGGGAGTTTGATATTTATTTTTGTATGCATGTTGAATGCATAAATGCACTTCGTGTCATCCCTGGCTTTCAGAGAGTGGCCTGTAGATTTGACACTATCCTTCGATGCTTGTCCATCCGTTGTAAAATTCTAGCGTATAAATGTATGACGAATCATAATCTATGTATGGTATTGGTGCATATTTTCCGGCATCAGGGAAGTGATGGTCTGTATTTCTTTTATTGAAACTAAAATTTTGGACTTAAATTACTGTTCGAAAAGTGAAACTGGTAAAGGGATGTGACGTTATCTGGGACAACGCAGTAATGACCCTTTGTTAGGGAAACATTGCCATGTTGTAAATGGGACTTACTGATTTACTGATATGGCTGGAAAGTGAGCCTCGTTTAAAAATGAAACAAGAGTAATAAAGGGTATAAAACGGCGAAAAATAACTTTCTCGTCGTGGACGTCGCCATCTTGACTATCACGTGATTACCCCCGCTGACTTTCCGCCATTATTGTATTATTCGTTTGAAGGAAGTATCTTCTTAGCGGACATCAAACTTAGGCAAAAAGCACATGCATATCTGGGACGACTCTTAACGAACTTGCATAGAATTCCGTTTACCAATATCGAGGCATTAATCCATAGTTTGTGATTTCAATCCCTGACTGACAAATTTCGTCTGATTGATCATGCTTATTTATAAGCCGTTTTCTTTTTAAAATCACACCGGTAAATTTTTTTAATCATAAACTTAGAGAATACATCACGCGTATGTGGAATTCTAATGCGTTGATTGTATAATAAATACAAAAAGACAACCGGTTCGTTTTATTATCAGATTATTACATCGGACTTACCTCAACTTGAAGACGCCTCAATTTTGCTACATTTGCGCATGCGCGTGGATTATCTTTCCGTAACCACTCGGCCACTTTATCCTCCAAGTTTTGGAGTCTTGTTTCAGTCGTGCTTCTGTAAAAATGTTTTCTCGAAGAATGTGGCAAAGATCTATTCTCTATGTCGCTTTTAATGCTGAAAGCGCCCGTTTGTTCAATATCATTTAAATGTATGTTTATGTATTTATACACACAGAAATCGTCGTTTCCACAACTTCAGATGTCTGCATTCTGTTGTCGTCGTTACTATGACTAACTACAAAGGGGTACAAGCTTGTTTCAGTATTATTTGGATTGTTTGAACTTGCGACCGTGTCTATTTCACTTCCGCGCCATTGCTGGATATATTCCGTAATTTTATTTTCATTAGATTTTTGGACAAGGTCCTGGTACGCCGCCTGTGTGAGCTCGGAACCGGTATTCTGGGTCGCCATTATGAGCGACTGAGGGACACGCACCGCGTGGACGTGCCCAGGCGGCATTTTGTGCTTTTGAGGACCAGGTCTGTCATTCCGGTGGGCCTTCAACAGCCTAGACTTCTCCCGCGCACGTATCATGTAGAACACGCTACCTGGACCGTCGATATCAAGAAGAGGACCTAATAAAACATCAAATCAAATAAGTATTTAATTGTATTTTTATTTGTAAATGTGAATATTAGAAAATTGACTCATATTTGTCCAGTCTGCTACGGAAAGCTCGATACTGCAATCACCATGGTATAACGTACGTACGTGCAAGCATCCGTAAGAACGGTCCGGACTGTAACATTTTCATTCATCGTGCAACTTTAAAATATATTAATACACATTGCATAATCGTACGACGTTGTGTCGCGTTTAACATCCGTGGCTTCTCCCTCCCTCAAAGGTCAAAGGTCAATGTCAAACGTATAGGTCAATGGTTTTATTAAGCCCTGACACATATTATACGAACTATTACTTCCTTAGTCATCTTGCACTTAAAATAAATACCACAAATGTTCACCGTTAATACGGCGAGAAATGTGCAAAAACCGTCTCTCAATCTCAAAGGTCAAGGCCTCTGTTAGAGTTCAATTATTAGGTCCTAACTGTAACGTACTTATCAAACGTCCGATTTGTGCAAATTGCAGTTTGAAATAATGTTAAGAATGTAATCAGGGGGGCATGCGTATACGGGAGCTTACCGCGTTTAAGTGAGAAAGATAGAGCTTTTGTTTCAAGATCGTAGACGTCGGGATAAAAAAGTTATTGAAGGAAAACCGTCCACAAATCTGTTGTCTCTTGACGTGACGTTCGAGAAATGGGATGTACATATATAATTTTCTCCTAAAATACACAGTATTGACGCACGTGTGCGGTAAAATATAACTAAAATCATGATTATTTCATTTTCCCGACGCCGTTTATACTCTGATTACTAATTTATTGCCAAAAACTATTGGTCTAACCACTCTTTTTGGAACTTTACTTCCTTTAAGCACATTTTGTGACATGACTTCCAAATGACCAACACAACTCATTCCCATGTAAGAAGGAAATACACGAACTTTTTGTGTCGTGAATGAATTTACCATTGATATTAATGTTTTAAACAACGTTCATTTGTTTAAATGTATACCTCTTTCATACTTTTCAAAGATACGAAACCTCAAGAAACATTACAAAAGATGAAACATAACTTGTATTGTTATAAACTTCTTTATTATATGTGGGGAGCTTCACTTTTTTGCAATAAACATGTACTATTAAGCAGCATAGCGTCCTTTTTGGAAGGGATATTATGTTATGATGTTATGTAATCGACTTACCGGTTCGGAATCCATTTTAAACTTATTGGCGGGTGCACACAGCAGCGGATAATATGCCAGGTTAAAAAAATACTTTACATCCGGTGATGCTGGTTTTGACACCCAACGCATATATACATTTATAATGAAAGACTTCATGACCGTTGACGTCGCTCTTGGTTACAAGAAAAATTCCCACGCACGGATTTCAACCGTCATTGTTTACAATCAATTAAGTGCACAAGTACTGGAATTGGTATAGCGTATTTTTAAAGGTGTAATGGACGCGTGTGTGCCGGGATAACAGGGCTTAATGTATTTTTTGTTGCGCTCTGTAATATTTATATCAAATCTGAATGAAAAAATATTGGTGAACATTAATCAGGTGTTAATTTTTGAAAATATTGAAGCGGTCATTTATTATGGATCTAAAACGGAGCATTAATCCGCATATAAAAACACCGGGCGAATTGTATATTAGTTCGGGGACATACAATTATTTCGAAAGAAAGCAATACGAAGTTCAATTTTATATGAGCAAGTCTTGCTGCGCACGATTACGCTCTTTTTTCTCGTATATATTTGACTCTTATGAATCTTGGCAAATACCCAGTGTTTTATTTTGCTTAATCTAAATTAAGTTATGCATCTATATGTAATTTAAGCCGCATAACATGACTTCCAATTGACCAACAGCTCTTTCATATGTGAAAGAGATTGACACGAAATACCTACCCATCTAATATACAGTTTAACTGTGTACTTCAATATTATAGTTTTATGGCATTGTATGTGGTGCAATATAAGTGTTTTTTAATCATTTTACTGTAAAATTATAAAAATGCTGTACAAAAAACCTGCCGACCAACTGAATCAAGTCACCGATTTTAAAGAAGATGGGTTGTGGGGTTGCTGATGTACGAGAATGTTTATCAGCCCTTTCAGTAATATTTTAATTACCGGTAATTAAATGTATTTTATGACGTGTCGACCTTATTCTGATATGAAATTTTCTTTAACCATACCTTTACTGTCTTTTCAGATGATGAAGTAAAAGGGCGATAATAAGTGCATCATTCGTTGCAGAATATGTAATTAGGAATTTAAAATTAGCGGAGAACTGGGACACCATTCCCCATTCATGGACCACATGAGTTGAAATGTAGGCTATGCAGGAGAGAGTCCTTCAACAGAGACGGGCTAAAACAGCAAATAAAACAAACAAACCAAACAAAAATGTACAGCTAATGTATTATGTGTTTTTTGTTTGTTTTATTTTATTATTTCTACATAGACAAGTCTTACCTATAATTGCTATGAGTGCTACTTAATTACACGTTTTGTTCTGTTTATGTCATGATGCTAGTTTCTCACTTTTTTATAAAAATAAACCATTATCTGTGTTACGTCATTTCTTCCTATGATGTCTCTGCATACATTTTCAATTGTATTCAGCACTTACATACATGATAAAAAAAGATTTGGGTCGGAATGAATTCGTTATGCTTTTGACATTTAACATATTAACATTACTTACGATTAGAAGACAATGTTAGGAACAAACGAAATAATCTTTCTAAGTGAACCAATACGTTATTCCCTCAATACAACAGTCTTAAATAATATGTATTCACATAGGTATAAAAGAGAAAAAAATACATGTATATATTGATCACTTCTACTGAATTGCATTTGCACAAATCTTTCTATCCGTCAAATGTCATTGTATTAAATAAACAATTAATATTAAAGTTCTCATTAAAAACATCCGCCGATATGCATCTTCTTAGCAGATGTCAGGTATCCCAAATTGCTTCATGTATTCAGAATCGCAACAATGGCAGTATTTGGTTACACCAACCTTGTACTAGTATCGAACCGGCTTTCCCCATTTCTGTTTTCAGTACACTTCTATTGCACGTATATGTGAATGTTTGGCGTGGTACTTCGACGTAATCTGTTTTGTTTGATTGGTGGGTTTTCACGAACCTATCGCTTTCTAGAGCGGTATACACTTCGTAACGTCGTCTTTTTTTAATATTGGCATACTCAACATAGATAACTGGCGTCTTGATATCTGGAAATAGTAAGCATAGTATTCCGTTTAGTAAGCATAGTATTCCGTTTGATGCATATTCAAACATAAGTATGTCCATATGTGTTAAAAATAAACAGGTAAGCATTACACTTTGTTAATAATACCGTCGAATGTCTTATATTACACACACTAAATTTTAGCGTTATGTACGCGATAAAACATATAATAATACAAATTAATAATAAAACAATTTATTGAAAACAGATGACTCTTGATTTCCTCAAGTGAACATGTTTTTCAAAACATTCGCACCAATGCGAAATTCATTCGCGAAATTTATTTCGCATAAAACCTTCTAACATAAGACAGAGCTGTTTATCATTTGGAAGTCAGGTCCCAAAATGTGCTTAAAAGGAAGTTTAGTTCCAAAAATGGGGGTTAACCCGTTATAATTCGGCATTAAATGAATTAATAGACTCAAAAACGCGTCGAGATGATAAAAAAATCCTGATTTATGTTATATTTTACTGAAAACATACATAAATACTGTTTATTATGAGAGAAAGTGATATTCGAACATCCAACATCTCGAGGGTCAAGAAATTAAACAACAAATTTGTCGACGGCTTTGCTTCAATAACATTTTTATTCCGATGTCTACGGTATTGAAACAAAAAACCGAGGTGAGCACAAACACCGTAGAGCCGAAAGGGCTTATTCATTTAAAAGAAATATAAATAGTTACTGGATTACCGGGTGAAAATATCCGCTACTTCTTCACAAAAAAACACTAAAACGACGCCATCTTTGAAGTTTTGCTCCAACTTTCTCACTTAAACGCGGTAGGCTCCTGTATACGCATGCCCCCCTGGTAATGTAAGCATTGATTATTTAATTTACTTAAATTGTTCAAAGTGTGGACATGAGATTAATTGTGTAAGAAATGAAGCGTATGTATTTAAAGATTTACAATATTGACTCGCTTTACGTACATCTCTCGCAAACAATATCACTACGCTGTCAACGTTTTGAATTTTAAGAACGCCTGTAACGTTGAATAGCAACACATTTAATCACTATAAGTGAGCAGTGGCGTATTTAGGTGGGGGGCTAGGGGGCTAAAGCCCCCCCCCCCCCCCCAGCTGGCTGGCTAGATATGATTAAAAAAAAATGAGCCCCTTACAGTTCCAATCCACTTGTGTATTTCCTGTCATATGCCCCTAATTAGGCCATTAACAGCTGTCAATTTGTATGATTAGCCCCCAGGCATGTGTACAGACGATCTAACCTTCGCCAGCTAAACTGCACGCTTCATTGACTGTAAGTGATAAACTGCGCTATTTGATTGGCTGAAGGAGATACATTCAACTCATGAAATTCATCGATACATTTAGCTATAGGTAAATGTTTTCAAATGGCTGCCGGATGGGACTTGTGAAAAATAATATCCTCCAATTACCTTCAGTCGAGCGGTTAAGGAAACAACTAAAATAATTTCTGAATGAATTCAAACATTGCCGCAATAAACGATGTACCTAAAAAGATTTATTTCATTCCTGTTAAATCCATGTCAAAATTGCTTATTTAGAGCGTGTTTAACCACACAAAGCCGATAGTTCCATACACATCCGCAAATGAGATACACTTCGCGCGTTGTTTACCGTGAGTCGAGAGGTAACATCCGAAAAGCGAGAGTACTCGATTGCAATAGACATCAGGTCAACAAAACTTCGAAAATTCGATTCACTGAACAAATTTAGAGAAACCGAAAGGTTAATTTTACTTTTATTATAACTTTTATCTACAATTTAACAAGTTTCTGTTTTAACGGTCGATCTTATTTTGAGCAACATTGACATGAAAAAGTGCTCAAGAATTGAAAAAAACAACGTTCGCTATTTGTTCCAATACAATTTCGGCATATATATTAATATTAAAAGATTTGATAAAATTATCATCAAATCGGGACAGGGTATACCCACTGAACATGTGGATATCGGCATGTCTCATATTTTCGCGATGTGCGCGCACAGATTGTTCCATGCAACAATTTCTGGGAATCGTGAAAAAGTAAACGAATTTTCTTTAAAATTTATAAAATACTTGAAATTATGTTATTACACTAGCGCAGTGGTCTGCAATTTATGCGCAAGTTTAATGAAGAGTATCGAAAAAATGCACGGAAAAGGCATACATTTAGACTATTTCAGTTGAAGTAAGATTTTTAATGCAATTAAACTTTTTTTTTTTCTTATTTTAGTCGTTTCTATAATTATTTTAAATCGTAGTAATGTTATTAAAACAAAATACTGGTTTGAGAGACATTTGATTTACCCCTGTGTGTCTGTCTGTCTGTCCGAAAATTCGATTCACTGAACAAATTTAGAGAAACCGAAAGATTAATTTTACTTTTTATAACTTTTATTTACGATTTAACAAGTTTCTGTTTTAACGGTCGATCTTCTTTTGAGCAACATTGACATGAAAAAGTGCTCAAGAACTGAAAAAAAACAACGTTCGCAATTTGTTCCAATACAATTTCGGCATATATATATTACTATTAAAAGATTTGATAAAATTATCATCAAATCGGGACAGGGTATACCCACTTAACATGTGGATATCGGCATGTCTCATATTTTCGCGATGTGCGCGCACAGATTGTTCCATGCAACAATTTCTGGGAATCGTGAAAAAGTAAACGAATTTTCTTTAAAATAAATCAAATACTTGAAATTATGTGTTTACACTAGCGCAGTGGTCTGCAATTTATGCGCAAGTTTAATAAAGAGTACCGAAAGAATGCACGGAAAAGGCATACATTTAGACTATTTCAGTTGAAGTAAGATTTTTAATTCAATAAAACTGTTGTTTTTTTATTTTAGTGTGTCTATAATTATTTTCAAGCGTAGTAATGTTATTAAAACATAATACTGGTTTGAGAGACATTAGATTTACCCCTGTGTGTCTGTCTGTCTGTGTGTCTGTCACACTTGATGTCTGAACTCAAGTCCTTGTTTTACATGCACATTTATCATGCAAAATGCTGATTAGATAGCATGAAATTGCATCATTTGAAGGTACCATTTAAAAAAAAAAATCTACGACGGAAGGGGACACCCCTCCCGCACCCTCCCCAGTTGAGCCCCCCCTCGGAAAAAATTCTGGATACGCCTCTGAGTGAGCTCGAGTCATTATTTTCAAAATGCAGGAGCGTTTATGTTTGTACAAAAAGCGCATAAGATAAAGCATAGTCTCTTACCTTGGTGGTTAAAAAATAGTTTCACGGCGATTTGTACGGAGCTCTCGTGGGCCTTTAGTTTGTCCCCAGGGACTGATGGAGGGATGTGTAACAACTTCAGCTTCAGTTGCAACAGCTTGAGTAGATGCACCGCATCGTATTCCTACGAGTAGAGCAGGACCGTGTCGAATGTCATGGCGTTTTGGTCACTTTATAAAATGCTAATTTTGCCATCAATTTAAAAGAGTGTTAGCACTTAAAATGCGATGCGCGTATATTTTAAGTAAAATGTACATTTAATGATATATTGTATATGCAGTGTGTGCAAAGAGAACAATCTAGCACGATTACCTTGAGTCTTTAAGCAAACGATACAATATATATATATACATATATATATATATATATATATATATATATATATATATATATATATTGTTGCGCAGCGTATGCAAACAGAACAACCTTGCATGACTAAAAAACGCCACGAGTACCTTTAGAACTGAAGTGCGCGTGTTGAGCTTCGCCTGCGCATGACGTCGATTGTTCTCTGATGCTTCTTGACGAAGAGACGCTCGTAGTTCTTCATCGCGAGAACTGAGACCTCGGTGCGCTCCGTGCAGATGGCTGACGTCATGTACGTCTCCATATCCATGAGGACCTCCATCTCACCTGTGTGGAATATGCAATAATCGCTATTGGGATATAATTGAACCTCGCTCTGGAAAAACGATGACTTAATGCATTTGCGTAAAGCGGCGTCCCAGATGCATACGGGCTATTCATGGACGACACGTTCCGCGTTTATGCAAGTTTTCGTTTAAAATGTAGTTTCGTCTTTGCGACAATCTAGTTAAGCTGGAAAGTGTCGTCCAAGATTAGCATGCGCGAACACCACAGGCTAAAATGGGATGACACTTTATTATCATGCATTAAACCCCTCTTTCCCAGAGCGATGCCGAATGCATTTTGCTAATTTGCATCGCTTACAAATACAAATTACATTTTCAATAGGGTTGTTTATTGCAAATAACCTAAAGGTAACTGCAAATACATTATCTTATTCCTGTGACACAGGTATATATACAATTCCTTTAGTCAACACAGGCTTATAAGGTACGACACTTTCCGCTTTTATTGTATTTTCGTTGAAAGGAAGAACATCCAGTTTAGGCGGAAAGTGCCGTCCTTGATTAGCCCATGCGGACGACACATGCTTATATGGGATGACACTTTACGCATGTTCAATACACCTTTCTTTTCCAGAGCGAGTATCGTTTTATTTGCTAATTTACATAATGTACAAATTAAAATAACATTATTTCCGTGGGGTGATATAGACCGAAATAGATTTCACGTGTGAATAGTCATGTGACCGAGGCGCAAACACAATTAGGCTCACAAATTGACAATGTCAAAGTTTGTTTGTTTTTTAATTAAGGGGTGTTGCTGCAGTTTTGCTGATTTTTTTCCACCAAATAGATTTTGTTCAAAATTTCCATTCAAGTATTAAATACAAATACTATATGAAAAATGAAATAAAAATATAGGGTCACCGGCCTTGTTTTGATTGTATTCACCAATTTATAACATGTACTTTTTCATTTAAATTGGAAAATCTCTAATTGCCTCAAACCAATTAATAACCTATGAAATAGACAACATATAGATATTATATAAGCCGAGATACATAAAATACCATTTAATTAAACAACACAATGCCAAAAATTTGAAGAACACAAGTTAAATTTAAAAAAAAAATTTTTATGTCACCCCAAAAAACATCAATTTTTTGCTATTTTTTAACACCAAAATATAATTTAAAAAATTCTGTCAAATGCAATCCTGCAAAACTGCTAAAATATGTTCATCTACGTTTTGTCATCATAAAACACAAATTAAAAAATGGGGTCACCGCACTTTTAACCGAGATTTTTTGTTTTAACTATCCCTACCATCTACGTCAAATTTTATAAAATTACATCAATTAGGCAAAACCCAAATACCGGTACATAGGTTGTAAGAAATATGCATAAACATTAGAAATTGTTTACAATCTTAACTGGGATCACAACAGCTTATCAAAAGACATTTATAAAAAACAATATTTAATTACAAATGTAATACCATACAGTATCAAACTCGACTTTAATCATTAATAACTTACATGTACTTGTTCACAGATTTCGGCTTGTTTTGAAGTTTGTGATTAAATGATTTAAATTGATAAATTTAAACGAGATGACTAAAAAGCTCCAGTATAAAACAAGAATGAAATTAAAGAAATAAAAAAAAGTTTAAAAAGTTAACCCCACCTGGGATCGAACCAATGACAATTGAATTATGAACCAACTCGGTCATTTCTGATGATACTGATAACACAAATATTGAGTTGTGATAATAGCATCATCGGTGTTGCTATACATATATTCTCGGTTAAATAAACTGCCGCAACACCCCTTAAGATAAATAAGTATATACGTTTGCTCAAGAAAAACTTCCAACTTTTACAGGCTTATTATCGTGTAATATTCTTAATATAAATGAGCCTCGTTCTGGGAAATGTGGGCTTAATGCATATGCGTTATGTGTCGTACGCAAGGTTTATCAAGGACGAAACTTTCCACCTAGACTTGATTTATTGTTAGAAGGGACTTCCGTTAAACGAAAAATTCCTTAAATGCGAAAGTCATCCTCCCTAATTAGCCTGTGCGAACTGCATAGGCTAATCTTGGACGACACTTTATGAACTTTGCACTAAGCCCGGTTTTTCTCAGAACGAGGCTCAAATTAATGTAATGAGATGTTGTTAAATTCAGCGTAAAATAACTTTGAGAACAGTATTGCGTCTTAGTCTTAAAATTATGATTTGCTTGCGGAATAAGGACCGTTGTCTAGCAATAGAATAAAATGTTCACAACATAAAATGCTGTTATGGTTGAAAAGAGCCAAATATCATAAATGGTCTTGTTTGGTAAGATAAGCCACTTAATGAACTGTTTGCATCTTCATGAACAGTAGAATCGCTTTACACTAAACTACATAGCACTCCATAGTATCACATAGCTTTACATAGTTTTGCATAGCACTACATAGCTTTACATAGCATTACACAGCTTTACATAACGCTACATATCTTTACATAGCACTACATAGCACTAGAATATTGTTTGAGCGTCTGATTACATGAAATATCATGTTAAAAGCCTACAAGAGCAGATAAGCCGCGCTTTGGGTAAACTGGACTTAATGAATGTTAGATTCATCGCAGATTAGCCTGTGCAGTCTTAGCATACTTATCAAGGACGACACTCTCCGTCTTCATGCAATTTTCCGTTTAAAGACAGTTTCTTCTAAACGTTCATCCAGTATATTTAATATAAACAATGGTATGTTGATATCAGAAAAACCTTATATAATGGAGACGACGGAATACCACGTGCCCGACACATGCTCGTGCGGGGTACTATGAGGGGTTGTTGTTGTTGTCTATATGAACGTCGGTCTGGGAAAATTTTCCTTAATGCATGTGCATAAATTGTCGCCCCATATTTGCCTGTGTAGTCCGTCCAGGTTAATCAGGAACGACACTTTCCGCTTGTATGAAATCAAAAGACGTCTCTTCCAAATGAAAATTCAATGTAGGCGGAAAGTGTCGTCCCAGATTCCGGGACACCACTGAACGCACATGCATTAACTTTTCCCAAAACGCGTCTCCAATATTGACACGCCTATGACGGGCTCATGTCTATATTATTTATGACAAGCGGTTGATAATCGAACTATATTGCTTGCTATTTGAATATCACATTATTGCCTTATTGTTTGTTTGGTTTAAAAAGATAATGCGTTCATTTTCGTAAGACACATCAGAGTTACATTCTTGAATATTTGATCCTCACTCTGGAAAAACGGGGCTTAATGCATGTGAAGTTTCGTCCCAGATTAACCTGTGCAGTCCGTACAGGCTAATCAGGGACTACACTTTTGCCTACACTTAAATTTTGCTAAGAAGGGACCTTCTTTAATTAAAAAATACCAAAAAAAGCGGAGATTGTCGAAAGCGGATTAGCACAGACAGATCTGAGTCGACACATTTACGCAAATGCATTAAGACCAGTTTTCCCAGAACGAGGCTGATTTGATCAGCTAATTGCAATTAATAAAATTAGATTTTATACAGCAAAAAAAAATTATCCCCTTTTTCTAACTTTGCTCTTTAGGTGGAGCAATTGGTTATGTAATCGAATTTCAAGTGCCCCAGAAGGACTGCATAATGATTCGGAACAACTATCTCATAGAATGGTAGGAGCTTTCAACCACGTTCTTTAAGCTATCGTGATACATCGAATATCTCCGGAATCCTCCGTAAGATAGTAAGTTTTAAGCAATACTTATTTTACCCACGTGGTATGATGACCGATATCGCCTTATAGATTTGTGTTTGCGGATCCAGCGTGGTATTGTAAGGTTAAATTCCACTTAATCGAAGAAGTGCCTATTTCTTATTTGGTAATTTTCTCGATTTGTGTGGTTATTTTCATAATCACACGTGTTTCTTTATCATTTTAGTGCATTTCATTTGGGACTACGTTGAAAGATGAACGTTTGGTGCGTGTATTGAAGTATTGTGCTTTTGTCGAAATCCCACTGCCGAAACCCTGTTTTCAAAGGTGCTTGTCCTTGCTCGAAGTTTATTATGTAATAAGTTGCGAGATGGTATCATTTTATTTGAATTATTGTAAGAAGACAGATTCGTCTTCTAAATGACATAAAGTTCGACAATTTTGATTGATGGTGAAGTAAAAAAGGGACCCTATTGCAATTGCAATTAGTGTCATCTAACCTAAACGTTAAGGTGAAGACTCTTTACCTTGTTAAACCGAATGGATTTCTAACAGCGCGGAAAGTAAATGACGACGAGGATTAAACAAGTTTATTAACATTGTCAACATGACTGATTAGCATGAAACGTTAAAAGCAAATCAATAAGTATGGCAATAAAATGTAAATGTTGAATATGTATAATTCAATTAACAAACAGAAATATGTACACTTTAGATCGCAGAGGACTTAAGAAATGAACATTTGAAAATAGTTCTAATATTTTATCCGGTGGATTATATGAGTAATCAAAAACAAATTCTGTACAAATACCGATTGTTATATACTTTCATTTTCTTCAGAAAGGATACAATGAAGATAGTTATTAATTTGAACAAGTGACCACATTTTATGCATTTAACTTTGCCCACAATGAGTAGTTACTAGCTATTAATAGTTTGTAGATAATATTTACTAGCTACATAGGTATACAATTATTAGAACAATTAAGTCGTGACTCTTTGTCTAGTAGTTACGCACTGACGTCACAACCAATAAAACACCGGGCTCTTGAGGGGCTGGAGGATGGAGTGGTTACTGAAAATATTAATTAATTGCGAGTACTTTAAAGGCCTAAACACAAATCTATAAGGCGATATCGGTCATCATACCACGTGGGTAAGTGTGGTTGTCTTTCTGTCATCGATCATCGACTTTCGACAAGCGCTGGCCAAGAAAACTTAACAACACTATTTATATAATACATGCAAATGAACAAGATTGGAATTGGGTCTTTCAACAAAGCTTTATGTTTTGCAATTGCTTTTTCATTTCTTTGAAATAATTTATTTCCAAGTCAAGTGTTAGATTATTACAGCTTTGTAAAAATACTGTCTCAACTATGTATGGATATGTTTAACGAAAAACAATTACAAATGTACCTGAAATGGAACGTAAGGTAACGGAACATTTAATAGTGAGGGGAAATAGTGTGACTATTTGTACGAGTTTTTCTCCCGATAAAATGTTTTAAATTATGTTACATTATCATAAAGTTCAGTTATTGTTAGCAGATAAGATATGAGTCGCGTTCTGAGAAAACTGGGCAAATACTTGTGCGTAAAGTGTCATCCCCGATTAACCTGTGCAGTCCGCACAGGCTAATCAGGGACGACACTTTCCGCTTTTATGGTATTTTTAGATTCAAGGAAGTCCCTTCTGACCAAAAATCAAGTTTGGGTGGAAAGTTTCGTCCCTGATTAGCCTGTGCGGACTGCACAGGCTAATCTGAGATGACACTTTTCGCAGATGCGTTAAGCCTAGTTTTTTCAGAACAAGGCTCGTTTTGTTATGTTAGTGTAGTCTTCGCATTTTTTTCCTACATGTACCTTTTAGACCCCGAAATTGCACGGCCTACCAGCGTTCTATTCTTTCACCGAGGAGACGGTGAACGAACTTACCCTAGCAACCTTCAACATCACCGATAGAGACAACACAACCTGGACAACGCAGACTTTTAACAACGGCTCTAACCTGGATGTGGAATTGGAGCACGAAGGCTTCCGTCGTAAGTAATGTTCGGATGTGTCATTGGAGTTAGAAGGCTTCCGTAGTAAGTAATGTTCGGGTGTGGCATTGGAGTTAGAAGGCTTCCATAGTAAGTTATGTTTGGGTATGTCATTGGAGTTAGAAGGCTTCCGTAGTAAGTTATGTTCGGGTATGGCATTGTAGTAAGTTGGTTACCGTAGTATGAACTGCTCGAAATGTCGTTTTGGCGTAGTGGATATGGTATCCGCCAAGCGACCCGGAAGTCACAGTTCGATCCCTACACTAAGTGCGTTCTATAGATATCCCCAATAGATATAAAGTACAGGGTCTACCCAGGAATTCAATATGTTCATTGAGCCCAAGTCTTTCGATTCAATCGAGCATATATTAATAAAACGAAGGCACGGTTCCCGTTTATCAATGATTTACTGGTACAATACAGACTGAAATAAAAGAAAAGAAGTTTTTATTATTTTCATGAAAAATATTAAATAACATAAATCTTTTAAGTTAAGACCTTACACTTATAAACTTACTGTGAAATATTATAGCTCATATAATTGCATCAGCCTTTCTACTTATCGAGACAATTCAATGAATTAAACATGTTTTTAAAATCTTTCTGCCAGTTTAATTAAGAAAAAAATAATTGTTATACAAACAATGGGTGTTCATATAACTTCAGCTTGATTTGCCTAACACGTGCGTCCCAGGGACGAAATCTAACGCAATGCTTTATGCGCCGTTTTCCAGAACGAGGTCCTAATTTGTAAGTCATCATATGTCAACTCTGCTTGTCTCTTCTTAAAGGAGGTCCATATTTGTATGCCATTATATGTCAACTCTGCTTGTCTCTTCTTAAAGGAGGTCACTATTTGTATGTCATTATATGTGAACGCTGATTGTCTCTTCTTAAAGGAGTTCCATATTTGTATGCCATTATATGTGAACGATGCTTGTCTCTTCTTAAAGGAGGTCCATATTTGTATGCCATTTTATGTGAACGATTCTTGTCTCTTCTTAAAGATGCTTTTTTTCTGCAGGAACCGCCCGGAATAAAGTCATTAATAAAGACAATAAGCATATCATGACGTACTCTGGGAACGACGAGTTTTTCATGAAAATGTCGTTTACGGACGGGACTGACGCCACCCTCCAGGGTCACTCCAAGCTCTACGTGACCAAAAACAGCACACCGAAGTTTACAAACCTAAACAGTAAGTACCTGTGTCACAGTCAGCGAGTCGACGGACTTACTGTGCAATCATCTGAACCGTGACAAGGGGACTTCATGCATGTGCGTAAAGCGTCGTCCCAGATTAGCCTGTGTAGTCCGCTATCAGGGACGACGCTTTACGCCGAAACTGCATTTTTGCTAAGAAGAGACTTCCTTTAATCGAAAAATATTGTACAAGCGGAAATTGTCGAATTGCACAGGCTATTTTGCGACGATACTTTACGTACATGCTTAAAACCCTTTGTTCACAGAGCACGGCCCATTTATATTCGTCGGCATGCATTTTTAAAACAGACATATTTCATTGGCACGTTAATTAGTAGATTTCATTGGCACGTGAATTAGTAGATTTCATTGGCACGGGAATTAGTAGATTTCCGATTTTGGAGAAAAAAAATTGCTTCGATCATGATTTGATGTGATTGTATTATATTCGATCAACTTAACGACAATTAACGTCCTTTGAATAATTTTCATTTTACATTATTTACTTTGAATGCTAAGGATACGTGCGTGTCTCTTGCTTAATGGATACCAGCGGTTCCTGGACGCTAACGGACCCAAATTCACCATAAATACTCTGGACAAACTTGCATGCATATAACATCTTAACATTTTATACATACGTACAATTATCCTTTTCGCTAACATTGTTGCCTTAATGTCCTGGCACTATTTTGCGTATATCAACGATTCGTTTGGCTTTTACTTGGGCTTTTACATATGTTTTCTTAACGATTTCACCATCATATGATTGTTACTAGATTAAATATGCAAAAAAATACTATATAATATTTATTGCTTGCATGTTTGCTCATTTTGAACCAAGTGTTTGTTGATCAGATTTTTTGAAACTGGAATGACATTTTAATGAATGAAATTTAAAAAAAACTTTGCTTCATTTTGAACTGAACCGTACTTATTGCATAGCTTTTGAAATATGATTTCAAACGGTAAAAAGTTTCGATTGTCTTCCGTTTGATGCAGTGATACATGCTAAAAAAGATTTATTAGTCTTTGAAAGACCGAATTTCGGCGAAAGTCAAACCAATATCTTTTCACGTTTGCTTTTATAGTTGCATGTCAAAAAACCTACTACAATTTTGGCGGCTAGTACAGCAACATAATGCTTTAAAACTGGCAACATGTGTTATATATTGTTTAAAGCTTTTGTTAATTCACACGTCGTTAGCGCTTTTATGAATTGATATGTTTTCAAATGTTGATCAGTATCATTATTTTTTTATTTTATAAAATAAAAAAGTGTTTTGTATCTCAAACAGTTGTCGAATGTTTTGCTAATTAAGAGAATATGGGGTATTAACGCAGAACTTAAGTTACATAGAGTAAATTCTTTTAAAATTTTAGAAATGACTATCTCGGTCGATATTATTTGGAATGTGTACAATGCTTGATGAATATGTAAACATTGCAATAACAGTTCCGGAACCTTAAGATGTTAAACACGCGGATAATAATTTCAGAAAATGTTTCTTTATCTGCCCTTGCCCCACGCCAGTGAAAGCTGACAAGAGCATGGATTTTAAGTCTCATTTGGTGCGTGTTTGTGATACCAATTATAACTAGAAGGGATTTATTCACGTAATGTAAAATGATTTTACTGGTGTTGGAGTTTGTGTGTGTGTGCATGTTATGCCTCGGTCAAATGTTCTTTATAAACCATTTTTTAAACATTAATTATATTAGATTTCTCTTAACCTTCTAAACTGCTTTAAGTTCGAGTTGTGCCTCTATTTTGCAGACGGCGCCAAGGTGGCGGTATCTTACCTGACCACTTCTAATGGCGACTTTGTCTACGCGGTGTCTACTTCGTTGCTGACCTCACATCGATATTGACCTTGGTTGGAGTGATCCACGTCCGGCATAAAGATCATGTGATTATAGAGGCCGATATCTGCAATATAAACCGCCTCATATAACTAGTGTTGGATAAGTCGTGATATCCTTTCTATTACCATTATTTCCTTACCTCTGATTTATTAAGGGCGAATATCAGTTAATAGTATAAGTAAGTGCACTTAGTAAAAGTAAACCGGAATACTGTTTGTTAATACATTGCCTTTATATGACTGGAAATACTGTTGAGAAATATCAAATTCACAAACAAATAAATGCTTTGTAATATGGTAAAAAACGCAGGGACAATATCACATACGAACAAATGATGGATTTTCTCACAAGTCTGTTGCGAGTTCTCGTCCTTCTGGTGGAACCACTTGACGCTGGGAGAGGGCTGACCGGTCACGTTGCACCACATGACGACACGTGGTGTCCGCTCGCACATCTGCATGTGGATGTCACGTGAGTGGTAACCAACGATCTTCGAGGCGTCTAAAAGGGTCGAATACATATGTTTGTGTAAAGTACAGTTGCTCAACATCTGACTATTTGGTTATACATCCTGTATCAAACATGCGTATCTTGTCTCTTTCTGATAGATTATTTAATCGCTCTTTCATTTTAGTTTTGTAGCATTGAAGGCAGTGACAATCACAACAGTTTACATACACTCTATCACCACTCGGGCGGATATGACGGTGGATGCATTCACCACGCATGCATACGAGCCAGCATCCTTTCTCTGTGCGGGTTGGATCACCAGGAACCTGGTTACAGAAACAGTAGATGGACTCGAATCCATTAACCAACAATATTCAACTTTAGACCGCGGCATCAAAGTGTTTGTATACGACACAGGTTGTGAAGACCCGGGTATTTTAGTACATTTATTTTCATAATACTGATGTATATAATAATATTCATTTTCCAATTATAGAATCAAGTTATAAATATGATCAATATTTATTGTTTAGGGCAATAAAAATAAATTAAACCATGATTATTGGTATTCAAATGAGTTCACGAATGTATTAGGTGTTAATAATTTTCACTGCATAAACTTTAAATATTGAAACAAGTGGGGCGATATTTGCTTTATTAACTTTGAGCGCACATGTGTACATTGCTTTCAACATAATAACAACACGTCGGTTACCAGTCACTGGCGTATGGCCACTGGATGGTGAAGCGCGCCCTGTCGGTATCGGCCATCTCATTGGTATCGTTGTCATCTTCTGACACCACCAAGGAGTTATAGAGCCACCTAACCTGAATCACGTCCATAGTGAACTCGTCAGTGTGCAGCAATTACCACTGGTTTCAAAACTAGACTCTAAATAAGGCTCGATTGGTGATTGTCGGCTCGGGTACTACTTACATGTACCCCGGGTACTCTTAAGTATACTTACATGTACCCCGGGTACGGTAAATATACTTAAACGTACCCGGGAATTTGAACACTAAATCGGTCGTTGTCGGCTATTTTTGTTAAATTAATTTTGTTAACATTAGTGTCTATTTTCTGTTAAATGGCCTCTATATCATCGAAACTCATACTCAAAAAGCATGGTGATGTAGTGTTTTTTTTAAAGAAAAGTTCGTTTAAGATAAACAATATCGTTTTACAGTATCGGTAGCATTTATTACGACATCGGATTTTGGGCGGTAAAACAACTCGGGTACAGTCTAATATAGCCCGGGTATATTTAAGTATATTTACCGTATCCGGGGTACATGTAAGTATACTTAAGAGTACCCGGGGTACATGTAAGTAGTACCCGAGCCGACAATGACAAATCGAGCCTAAATAAGGATATACTTGGTACACACTCGTATCAATTCGAAGATAAGGAGGCATCAAGTAATAAATTAGGAGGTTCCAGGTCGTAAAGAAGGAGGTATCAATAATGATGAACTAACTCGTTAATAAGGAGGTACTTAATCCTAAATACCGAGGTACCAACTCCTAAGTAAGGAAATACCAATTTCTAAATACGATGATATATTCTTTCCTTAAAAAAGAGATACATATTCATTACTATTGAGGTAGTTCGTCTTACGCACGAGACACTAAATCCGTATTTTCAAATACTTGCTTATTTTAAATTTAATCAACTTAATACTTATCCAGTTTCCGATTCGACTTTTAAATTGTCCCTTTAACGTTTAAACGCTTTAGCGCATAAATAAACGCCGTCAAATTCAATGGCGCCATGTATGACGTCATTCAGAATAAACCGGGAAACTTTATAGTACTTTTTTCTGACAGGTTATTACGTTGAAAACTTTATATAAGCTCTAACATTTATCGAGAAAAACGAACGAATAGATTTCATTGTGTCCCCAATTTTGTTGTAATTATTTTTATAGTACTGTTTAAAATTGATTATCTGAAGTGTCGATACAATTGAGAAGAAGACTATTCTGAAATACGTCAATTGAGTGTGTCTTGAGGACGATTACGGGATTATGACGTAATTCCGGTGTTCCGTCACAAACGTGCTTACTATTAATCGCATGCAAACGATATCGATAAACATTTTCGCTTGGAGAACGAAATTCCCGGAAGCTGTCCGTACAATAGTTCGGTATCCGCCAAGTTTCCGAACGAGCTTCCGGTATCACATAAACCGCTTAGCCATCCCTAGCTAAACCGTGATTGGTGTATTGTATACATTATATAAGCAATCCTAGTAATGTCACAAAATATAACGATAACAAAAGAAAAATCTACGAGTTATTTAATCGTTTCGCTTTTGTAACGCTTGATACTTTTCAGGTTGAACTACAATGAAAGTGTGCAAAATTGATTTTTTTCAATATTGTCAAATAACCAAAACGTGAAAGGGTTGCTTCAAGAATTGCGTAGACACAAACGTTCGCTATTTGGTCAAAATAATTTCGGCATGTATGCTTCAACTAAAAGATTTGATACAATTATTTTCCAAGCGGGACGGGGTATTCCCACGAAACATGTGTACATGTATATCGTCACGTCACCTATTTTCGTGATGTATGCGCATAGCTTTAATGCTAGAATTTTTTTCCTAAAAATCGGGAACAAGTTAAAGTATTTTCTTGCAAATAAATCAAATTTATGAAAGTGTTGTGTGTACACTAGCGCTGTCGTCTGCTTCACTTTGCAATTTATGTGGAAGTTTAATGAAGAGGACCAAAAAATGAATGGAATATGCGATACATTTTATTATTTCAGTTGAAGTAAGATTTTAAAATGCAATTATACGTGTATTTTCCTCATTTTGTTTGCGTTTGTATTAATTGTCAAGCATAGTGAAACAAAATACTGGAAGAGCATGCGTGTGACGTCATCAAGATAGTATCGTTCTTATGGTAAACAAATTATCGATACCAGGAGACTGCTGATATGAGGGTATTAGTACGATATTACTACAATTATTTGTCTTGCTTATGACTATGCGATGTTCTCCCAGGGTACTACTTGACTGACTTTGACTGACTGAGATTGAAATACATTGCTTTAGCACTGACTTACTCGCCCCTTCCCATAAAAAACAACAACAATCAAACAACAAAAACATACTTGACAGAATAAACTGCTCGATGCTGTTGCATAATATAGAAAATAACGGCTTTACTTTTAAAAAACATCAAATATCGATGAATGCAAATGTTTTCCTAAAGTCTTTTTAAATTAAATTTAGATTGCTTAAGTGATAATAGTATTTCTGAAACGCTTATTTCGTAAAATTAAAAAAAAAACTGGAGTCAAATATTACACTATGATAAACCGAGACAATGCCCTTTTCGTACCGTAATATTCTCGTCTGCTTTCGGCGGAAGTATACACGGGAGTCGAAGGGTTCCTCAGGGCTCCCCCTGGCCCAAAAATTTCTGTAGCCAACATTTTAGCCAAATGGATTTTTTTGTAGCCAAATTTTAGAAACTGTAGCCAAAGTATTAGCAAAGCATTCGGAACCGCCTGTTGTAAGTATAGGCTACAGTACACATTTGTCATAGCCGACACTACAGCCGCTTCACTTTTGGATATTGCTGCAGCCTGCGCATTTGTCATGGATGTGTTCCGACTAGACGCTTGTGAGGCCTCTTTGTGATCTGAAATAAACAAAATCAAATATGCTAAATTTCAAAACAAAAAGCTCATTTTGAAAAGTGTCAATATATATTTATTATGAACATAAATTATTATTGTTATTTTTAATATATTATTAATAATATAAAAAAATCATGTAAATACATTTTAAATATTAATGATTGTCATTCTTTTTTATTACATTTAGATTTTTCGTGTTTTGAAAGGCTGTCTTTTTTCAACATACTACTCCCAGATGTGAATGAATTTGATTTTTGAAACTGTATGTATATTTTGCAATACATCGTTTTTGATTTTGCATTATATCTAACCACATGAATTCCGAAAGCCAAACATCTTTAAATGGTCTAATATCAGATCTGATTTTTTTTGAGACCGGGTCATTAGATTCGTCAGAGTCCAAAGGACGCTTATTGCCTATGGTCGCCATTATGGCAGTCACAATTTCCGACACCTTCGCCGTAAATGTCAACCCCTTCATCTATCGTCATTCACATTTGTAACGCATTAAGCCTTTAATCATTACAAACATTACGAACTTCTCAAAATTAAAATCAATTATAAACTTCTTTACTTACGTTCATTGTGTGACTAAGTTGATAATTCGATAACGGCTTTTACTCAAATTGATTGAAATCGGCAGCAATCTTTAATCAGATGTAAGTGTTAATTTAAGACGATAAGATCGACGGTTACACATGTCAGTTTCCTTTGTCTCTATATCCGGTTTCTGACAGGTGTTAATGCAGACTGCGTATCAATTTTGCGGGTCAATAATACGGCAATGTTTTGAAGCACAGTCTATAGCTGAAAGAGTTTACCATCTGGAATGGCATTTGTCAGGAAAATAATCGTTTGGCAAAAACGTCCGGCGAACGATTTTTTCCTGACAAAAACCATTTGCCCGACGTTTTCGCCAAACGATTATTTTATTCGCCGAATTTGCTAAATTTTCGCCATTGGCGAATCTGGCAAACGGCAGCGGGAGCCTTGGTTCCTCCTTCCGGTATGGTTATGGTGTGTGCCACAGCCTCGAGCGCTGCGAGAACACCAGAAACTCAATATGTGCTAACATTTGTACAGTCCAAAGTTCTCTGATGGGAAATGCGAAAGATGTACACTTTGAACATCTCGATTGTTGTGTTATCACATCTGATGCTCACCAAATTGTAAAAGAAGAAGTACATTGATAGGTTCTATCGATATGCATCTTCCTTTATAATTCGGTAGCAGAGTGTCATGCAATAGATGTATTCATCAGGTATTGAATTTGTGTATTATGTCATACAAAACATGCGTTAATTATCTATATTTAGACATATTCATCATATAAATAATGTTTTGGGATTTTGTCTGATTAAATGAAAATACTTGTAATCTTAAAGAAATTATCCGCACATTGCTACACACTTTGTTCATGGCTTGTGTTTATTTGTGTCAAACGAATTCTCTGAAAAAATAATAACACAATCGTTACACAATTATAGGGTTTTATA
>NC_068361.1:13340928-13353428 GCF_020536995.1 Dreissena polymorpha
TATTTATAAACATATTTTAAGATATAATTATTTTAGTTGGCGTTAATATTTGTATTTGGTTTTTCATTTTCTATTTTCTTGTATGTCTCATTCAAGAAAAAAGAAAATGAAAAAACAAAAACAAATATTCATGATCATTCTCGGAAATATACGAACTTACCGGACATGAAATTTCACTGCGCAGATCGAGCGCGCAAATCGAGCGCGAAAAGTTCTACGTGAGACAACGTAGACAATCTGTACACCGTTCTTTATCAGGGTAAAGGCCCAGTCTCACTATGATGCCGGCGGAGACCCTTTGCATGATTCGGGATTTACAGGGATGAATCGGGGCTCTACCGGGATGAACCGGGGCTCCATCGGGGACGACCGGGATGAACCGGGGAAAAAAGGGGCTTCACCGGGAAAGTATTAAAATGTTTAATACCTCCGGGATGACCCTGGAGTCACCGGGAAGGACCGGCAACGAACTGCGTGGCACGGGAACAACCGGGACGGCACCGTTCATGTAGCTCCACCGGGGCCCATACAGACCCCGGCAGAGCTACGGCAACACCCCGGTGAATGCCGTTACAGTCCCGGTATAGCTACGGTATAAAAGAAAACAGGCGCTCGCCGGAACGCCACCGGCATTCACCGGGGCTCCGCCGAGGCATTAGCGGCGACAACCGGGATAAAACCGGGGCGTTGCCGTAGCTCTGCCGGGGTCTGATGTCGGTATAGACACGGTGAGTGCCGGCGGTGATACAGTTTACCGGGACTCTGCCAGCTTTCACCGGGGATTAACCGGGGCACTACCGGCGACAATCGGGGCTATGCCGGGACGCTGCCGGCTTTCATCGGGGCACTACCGGCGACAACCAGGGCTCTGCCGGGGTTTCACCGGGTTAAACCGTATCCATTCCGGGTTGACCGGGACTCTGCCGGACTGTTGACCGGCTTCAACCGGGGCGGCACCGGGAAATATCATCCTGGTCATCGCCGGTCGACCGGCGCTAGCAAACCGGGATTGACCGGGGCTCTACCGGCAAAAGTAAGACTTTCTTAAGTGGATTTTCTTTTGTATACACATTACAAAGGAAGTATGCGTGTTTTCCTGATCTGTTAATTATGTATTAGAAAGCTATTTTATGCTATTGAAAGCGATTTATTTGACGCCAACAATAACAGTTTTTTGCGGCCATGTTGTTGTTATTGTATACATTGTATCTTCACCGCCTATGTAGACGAACCTCTACCAGATCTGTAGAGTTGAACAAAAGGTTATCGTTCCCACAACCATTATCGTGTTGTGCGCCACCATCTATGTACAATGTAGTAAGTAAACAACAATTGTCTTGTCTTACAGTCTCTGAGCTTCTGCTCTCAACCGCTAGGGTCAATCCGTATAAATTTGGACAAAAGGAGAAAATCGGACAAAACATCGTAAATGCATTTTATGTCACACTAAACCCAGTCCCAGGTCTTCAGCGCCTACAGCGCCTACAGCGCTTTGATTACTAAACTTAATCGATGAACTTACATGAGATTTGTTCCATATTAATTTGTCGCTACTATATATTCATGTTAATTTTCTTTAATAAGACATACCAGGGTCACCAGTAACGGGTCACCAGTAACCAGTATTTTTTGAATTCGAAGTTCCAGTTTATTGTGCGCAATTTTCGAACAAATTGAATAGTTGCAATTTGCATTTGAACAAACGCTGTATACCAAAAAGTTCTAAATTTGAATTAACTACCTAACATAGCGTAAATAAGATATTGCAAATAAAGATTTGTTAAGTTTTTCTAAGAATCGGCCTGGTGACCTAGTTCTTGACGAATATAGATTACCACATATCAGCAAGACTGACCCATAAAAATGTGGGTTCTAGAGTGGTAAAACGTTTGTTCTAAAGATTTGACCTGGTGACCCAGTTGACTTATTGATATAACTTATACAAGATTTGCATTAGACATATATATCTTAATATTCAGTTTAAAATCAATGTTTCATAACGAGTGAGACACACATGAGGCTTTTAGAGTTGTCATAATTTTGTTTTAAGATTTGATTGAGTGACCTTGTTTTTGACCCCTCCGAACCATTTTTTTTCCGTAAAGATAATGACAATATAACGATCGATCAAAGCTTTGGTTTAGTTTTATGCATTTATTTTTTTTCTTAATCTGTGGACGAATTCGAAAAACTGTCCAGGTAATACCGCGAGTATTATGACATTTCTAATATTTATGAAATCCTAATGTACGATATATTAGTTCCCGTATGGCAGCAGAGGCAACACCTTAAAATATAAACAATGGATTTATTACAAAACTTCACAGAATCTGTCAAATAATAATCAATTGGCAATTGTTAATTTTATGATTTCTGACCTATGATGATTTATCATTGTTATAAACACGCAAATTAACTCTTAATGGACCGTGTTTTCTGTACCCGATAAAACCACATTATGTAATAATTTAAGCATGCTGCATCTGTGTCAAAAGAAAACACAGATTAATTTTCAAAAGTACCCAGCGTTAAAGAATAGTAATATAGTAGGAAACCCTTCTAAAGTATTGAAAACATCATATATTAATTGTTTAAACGTACCCAGCGTTTAAGCATAGTAACATAGTACAAATCCTATTTAGTTATTAAAATCATCCACTGGAAACATAGATTTGTTGGAATTGAAGCGGAGGAATGTTATCGGAGCTCGTGGGAATCATTCTATATATCTTTTAACAGTGCTGCTTAATGTTATACGAACCAATGAATGTTAATTCGTGTTTTATTTTGAAAAATTAAAATAGTGTGTTTATTTCGCATGCAGGTTATTCTAGGTCATCAGATCAAGTCTCCTGCCATATACTCGTATTTCTAGTTTAAAAAGAAAACAAAAACATTAACACTGAATGCTCATATAAAAGATTTATCGCCCAGTGTATTAAACGATCATATAAAACATGACATACGAGCCGTGCTCTGTGAAAAAGGGGTTTAATGCATGTGCGTAAAGTATTGTCCCAGATTAGCCTGTGCAGTCCACACAGGCTAATCATGGGACGACACTTTAAGAATATGCATTAAACCCACTTTTCACAGAGCACTGCACACATATATATATATATATATATATATATATATATATATATATATATATATATATATATATATATATATATATATATATATATATATATATATATATATATATATATATATATATATATATATATATATATGTGTAATTTAATATATCGTTAACTAAAACAATACTTTTTTTCTAGCAATATGCTTCGTTTTACAATGCAACGTTGCGAAAATGCCACCCTGTGTAAGTCTAAAACTTTTTATTTGGAATGCATCTGTGTTAACAGAGTCAGTTTTAATAATTTCCTAAACTTGTTTATTGTGCAGCAGTATGTATGCGTAGTTTATTCACATATAAATTTAAATCGAAAATGTATTATTGTTGAAACGTATTATTATTTCAAAACTTAAAACACGTGTACTTGTAACCTTAAATTCATGGCATCGGGTCTTTTACATTTACGCATACCTCATTTGCAGTTCTTAATATGTCTACCAAAAAGTCGAACTGAGTATAACTATGATTATGATGAGTATGAGCAGCGAAAGCACATTTTAATACGTATGCAATAGGTACTGTTTGTAGAAACGTTTGATAATTTTGTCTCATTTTTAAAATATACCGCCATGAGAAATTGAGTCATTGGAATAAACAAGATATGTTGTCTCAGTGTCCATTTTTCACGATGCTTCGAAGCAGCTTTGTCTAAGTTATCATACCATGAAAAAATGCTTCACAATGGCGATCTATGTAAAAAAGACCGAGCCAGTCCGATTGAGATAGCTCGATTTTTCTAATCGGCATACCTCGCTGATTATCATTGATAAAGGTATAGGAAGCTCAGCTATAAATAGGACAGCATATTCTGGGAAAAAGATTTAATAATAGTTGAAAACGTATATTTTAAATCAGTTATATAATATAAATTATATGTTTATAGATCAATGAAACAACTATGCATTTTCTGTATTGTATTTGACATTTGTCGTGATTCAGTAAATAAATTGCGAATTAAAACGTGTATAATTTACTTTCAACGCGATCATGAGTGTAAAGAAAACGAATTATTTCGAACCTGCCATTTGTAAACGTTGGTACGAAAAGACTATGGTATATAAACAGCATAATAGACGGATGACATCTGTGAAACTCGCTCTTATGCGTGCTTTCTCTTTTTGCATATTTAATAAACTTTTCAAACAGAAATTACAGAGCCACATCAGTGCACATACTATGTTTGATAATGCATTCGTTTGTTGGATATTGTTTGCTGTTTTAAACACATATTAGGTCATATCGCGGAGATTTAGTTAACCTTATCATGCGTTCATATACACATAGCATCATTAACTCAGGAAAGGAAACAACGAAATATAAAGTTTGGTATGACATACATGTGAAATTAGTGTTTTTTTTAAGATAAGTGGTACAGATAATACACATCGAATATCTTTTTAAAGTTATTTCTTGTTATATTTGATCGAGAATGTAACCCGCCTCCCAGTTTCGCTGAATTGATAAAGTTCCCCACGGGTACTATTTCCCCATACTCCCCAATTTTTTTCGTACCGTACATTTTTCGTACCCAATAATTTTCATACCCAATTTTTTTTCGTACCCAAACTTTTGCTCGTACCAAAATTTTTTTTCGTACTCATTTGTTTCCTACCCATTTTTTTTTCGTAATCAAATTTTTCGTATCCAAGTTTTTTTGGCATAATTTTTGTACCAAAAATTTTCGAACCCATTTTTTTCCTACCCAAAATTTTCTTACCCACAAACACAATTGTGGTGATGTAGATAAACTTAAATAGATGCTTATATATCAATTCTCTTCAAAAGCATCGTCACACCAGTACTGTCAGTACTTTGATATTATAAATGGTCCGCAACTGTCCAGGCATATCCAATAGTATTAATATTATACATCGAAAATATAAAAACATACACAATGTTTTTACAAATGACCTCGCAATGACCTGGCGACATCATGTAAATGCATGAATAAACAGTTAGTCATGGGACCTCGCCATAGAGAACTCTAAAGAGATGTTTTGTCCCTACAAGTGCGATGGCAACGTTTGTATCCCCTCATCAACATATCACAATACACGATTCTAAATAAATTAGAAACTCGTTTTATTGAGTATTTATTAACATATCGGAACAACAGTACCATACTTGTTTTTGTTATAGGTGTACATTTTGACGACAACACACATCGAGACATACTTTCGTATCTTGGTGATGCTGTTGTGGATTTCTCTTATCTCAATACATCTGAACATGACTAAAATGAAAGGAATATATTTAAACTTAAGACAATGGAGCATATAAAAGAGCTGCCATTTTTTGACAATGATATTGACTGCATAGTACTGGAGATTATACCCAATACTAAAGGAACACCAATGCCACCGCCATTAACATTTTTCACAATACCAAACGTGAGTGAAGCCTTTCACATAATTGGGCATCCTGATGGCATAAAAAAAGACTTTTGATCATGTTGATGGGTTTATACCTAAAACTGAGGACAATTTGAACCAACTTAAAAGAATTATGGAAGAAAGCACAAACTACCTTAATGAACATAATACAACCGGAATAACATTGGTCTTCGATGTAAACAACAATATAAACAATGTCAATCGTATCCTGTTTAATTGTACCTCAACGCAAGGAGCATCCGCTGCACCCGGGGTTGCGGTTAGAAATGGCGTTGTGTATGTAGTTACGATGCTACTTTGTGGATTCCCTGATTGGTACTATGATTCAAGGTCTGAATCGTTCAGAAAGAATTTTCCTAACAATTGTCGAGTCGAGCAGGGAGCTGACATGACGGCCATTGAATTTAAAGCTAAGACAGATAATGAGAAGTTATGGGAAGAAATGCGTTTATAACATGTATGCATCGGACTGAATATAGCATAAAAATAAAAACTCATGAGCTATGGTATAATCTGTGCCATGCAAATTATTTGTACTCGTCTGCAAATCTTAATTTGCTTTTATTTACCGTTTTGAAAATCCAATATGTATTCAACAAATCGCGTTATAAGCAATTTGTGAATGTTAAAAATAACATATTTAATAACTTATTAAAGGAACTGTATATAATATGATTATAGGTGCTACATTAATTTACGGGCAAAAGTTTTTTGATAACCATGTATTTTTAATAAATAATATTTTACATTATTGTGTTCAAAATAGTATAATTGATTCAAAAATAAAGTTATGCATCCAAAAAATTCAATCTTCAAACGAGTTAACATGTTCCTAGCTTAAATATCTAGCATCTTATAATTGTGTGTGTTTTCTAGACGCAGGAATTTAAAGCTGGTTCGGTAGCTGCGGTATAGTTGATATGGTGTCTGCTTAGTAACTGGGAGGTCTCTGTATTGATCCCTTAAGTGGGAGCGTTCTTAGATCACCCTTAAGACACTAAGTACTGCTCATTGTCGGTTCGGGTACTACTTAAATGTACCCGGGGTACTCTTTAGATGTACACCTGGTACAGAAAATTTACTGAAATGTACCCGGGAATTCTTATGCTAAAGAAGTCATTGTCTTTCTTGGGTAAGCCGCTAGCAGAAGCATGTAAATGATGTTAGTATATATATATATTCAGTACATATATAAAAAGGTGTGTGGTATTGTGTGGAGATACAAAACGCTTCACATCATTTATTTGCACATAAAATAATAGTTACACAATTAGTAATACTAAAACACTAGTTATCAACTTACAAGAATATTTACGTATATGAAGTTCCAAAGTGATGTTATCTTTTGAAAAACTGTGGAATCAATGAAGTAACATTTATTATCTTTTACAAAATTAACTAGAAATGGCGCTGCAGAGGCCGACGCGTATCCCCACGCCGCATGTTTGACACAGGGGCGCCCAAGGGTTTGTTATGGGACCATGCATAGTTGAGATTGACCATATTGTCATAAGAAAAGTTCGTTATCAATAAGAAGTGAATTGGTGTACAAATGAAGAAATTATAGTAAAAGGCAATTTTGGGTGGGTGTGGCCTTTGTGGGCGGGGCGCCCCAGGTTTGGTATAAATGGGGCCATGCATAGTTGAGATTGACCGTATTGTCATAAGAGAAGTTCAGTATCAATTTGCAGTGAATCGGTGTAGAAATAAAGAAATTGTAGTAAAAGGCAATTTTGGGTGAGTGTGGTCTATGTGGGCGGGGCGCCCCAGGGTTGGTAATGGGGCCATGCATAGTTGAGATTTACCGTATTGTCATAAGAGTGGTTCAGTTTCAATTTGAAGTGAATCGGTGTAGAAATGAAGAAATTATAGTAAACGGCAATTTTGGGTTGGTGTTGTCTATGTGGGCGGGGCGCCTCAGGGTTGGTTATATGGCCATGCATATTTGAGATTGACCGTGTTGTCATAAGAGAAGTTCAGTATCAATTTGAAGTGAATCGGTGTAGAAACGGAGAAATTATACATAAAATATAGTAAATGGCAAGTTTGGGTGGGCGTTGAAGACGTTAATGTAAAACAACATAAAAAATGAGTGAAGATCTCTGACCCGGCCCCGCCCCAAACCCCATAACTTTTTACAAAGGGGTCAGATCAAAATTCCAAATAGTGCAGGGTCGCACATATGCCCATAGCTACCATGTGTGTAAGTTTCAAGGTTCTAGTGCTTATAGTATAGGAGGAGATAGTGGCCAGTACATACAGACGGACGGAAGACGGAGATAACGACAATATCCCCACTTTTTCTCCGTGGGGATAACAATGCTGATTTTGTACTAGCGCATAAAACAGTTTTCATGGAAGAACAAGTAACAACACATTTATTAATTACACAAAAGAAAGGAAATCATATTAATGGCATTATGCACTTATTAAACAATCTATATGCTACTGTTTAGAATTACAATATCTTACTAAAAATGATCACAACAGGTACTTAGTTCTTTTAAGTTTTATGTTACTAGTTTGACATTTACTGGCAGACACTTGTCAATATACAGACTAAATTTGCAAGTGAACCTTCATATTTCTTAAGCATCATTGCCTTGAAATTGTTAATTTAACAACCCTTTGACGATGTTTGCACATCTGATCTTATAATGCCATTGCTGTTTTTGTTTATAGATAGACAGATATAGACTTTTCAAAGTTCTATAAAAGTTTACACATGTTCCATCCAAGTAAACCAACAGAACCAATTAATAATAAGATCACCACAGCAAATAACTGTGTGTATAGCTTGGAGACATCGATAGTTCAGGAATCCCTCCTTTGTTTATGTCTGGAAACCAAATCTGTCATTTTGGCTCAATAGAATTGCTGGAGTTGTGTGATGCCCAGCTCTTGCCTTGGCAAACAGCTTCTAAAAATGGAAAACCAACAAATAACTTAAAATATGATAAATGATGCAGACAATTTCTAAATGTCATGTTGTTGTTTTTTTCATTTCGAATCTGGAAGATTTTTTACGAAAAATTTCGATACGAAAATCCCACGGTATTAGATTTTGTGGTTTTAGGCCTATACTTTATATAGTGATATGTAACCTTTCGGGATATCGGCCAAGTGCGAGCAGACGAGGTGTAAATACGTTTAAAATAAGCTTAAAGAGTAAAAAGTTAAATCGGAATATCGTAAAATTTTGTGAATAAATGTATTTCTGATGGATAACAACCACAACTTACCAGAATATTGCTCATGATCACACGTAAAACTGCTGTCTGAGAGCGAATGAAAATGCGTCACGAATTCTGACAAGTTAGCAGTAGGGTGTCGTTATTGAAATATCGCGAGAATACTGCGAGAATATAGATGCCAACTATAATGTTTTAAAGAAATTATTTTTTTAACAAGCGTTTTTGATTTGTCAGGATAATAATAACAATAATATATCAAACAGATCAAAGCAAATAAAGTCGAAAGAAATCGGAGATTTAGGTAAAACATTTTAGACGGGTTATATTTTCCAAAATTGTGTTTGGTTGAGACTGTCACTATATGTATTGAACCAGTCTATAAGACAGAACATGAAGAAGATGAGTATACAGGGGAGATAATTGTGTAATCTTAATTCTGAAACGGTCTCATGTAGCGGACAAAAAAATATAACGCGAGAATATTAAGTGCGATTCGCTACACAATTATGATGTCATATGTATACTTTTTCCTGAGGTATGTTTTTACATGTGATTTAGCATTTGTCAAAGTGTTTTTGATTTGTTCAAGGTCATAAATAGCATCGCGAATATATATGTCGCGTGGCAATTTTTTTTTAGATGCATCCCTTAGTCTATTGTTGTCTAAATTCCATATGTATGAACGGTCAACGCCCGCTACGCGGGCTTTTGCCCGCTACGCGGGCTTTTGCCCGTAATATATGTATTTACATCAGATGCGTTCTAGAGTATTATTTAACACTTAAAAGTTCACTAATTAAAATGGAAGAATACATGATAAATAACAATTCGTTACAGTTATTATGCATTCTGTTTCAAATGTTTGATTTATTTTTATTGCTCATTATGTTAAAAACAATTCAAATCATTTGCTGTGTAGTCTGTAACGTGGTCAGTTAACAAAAGTTTCACTTGAAAAGCGATAAGGAAAAACACGACAAAACAGGTACTAATCCAATCATTATAGCAGCCTGTAATTTGTAAAGCTTTTTACTGCTTATCGTAGTCTACTGCTTATCATAGTCTATAATACATATTTCGTACATCAATGTGTTCTTTCATAGCTATAATCTTGTTTTTGTTTCTATTCCTTTTGATATTGTAAATATCAAATTGTTACTGATTAACTATGTATTGTGTACAGAAGAAAAGTGGATATTGCATATTTTAACTAAGTGTCCATACTTAGGGCGAAAATAGCGTCGATGTCCATTTAAGCTTTATATTTGTTTATATGCACACAATGTAAGAAAACAAACATACATTCGTACATGCGTGTTCTTATACTGAGTGTATCTGATCACTAGCCATTATAGTATGGGCTTGAAACGTCCAAGCGTGCATCAATGTAATATATATGTTTATTGTAGAATGGAAATACTTATGTTATATATTAGAAATGTTTAATAAACAATAACACACTGATTGTTAAGAAACACAATTTAGAAACATAAACACCACTTAATGGTTGTACCTATGCGGGTTTCTAAAATTATCATACATGTATTTAGTTTCATTTTGTAAGGGTTTATTTATTTTCTTCTTTTTGTACATGATGTATCCAAAGTTAATTTTTCATAAGTTTTGTTATTATTATTGTTATTAAATAAGTTTATCGACATGGTTACTGTTTTATCCAATACAAATAATAACACTAATTTGTATGACGAAACTTTCCCGGGGTAAAGTTTTATTTACAATTAATATTTGTTTAATGAATAAGTTAATATTAAGTTAACCCATAAAAATCAGTGTTCTTGTTAGCACTAGCCGAAATTTTAACGCTACATGTGGTATGGTAACATAGATTTAACGAGATACAAAATGCTCCTTTTTTGTGCGACAATTGATTCCATGTTAATTTCCCACCACAAAATCCGAACATTTACGAGCTAAAGCGAGACTGGGTTCGGGTAGCGTCGGAAGCACGACGTACTCGTGATAACAATGTCCAGCTTTCGAAGCTGCCCGAAGCTAAGTTGGGCTATTTCCATAATGAATATTGATTTGTATGTGTTTACTTTATTTTTCGAAATATTGTACGAAGTATTCGTTGATTTTGAGTGTTTATGGGCTTTTAATTGAAGTTTTTTATTTTAAAAGTTATTTAGTGTCATAGTAAGGAGGAATGTAATTAACTAATTGGCACTTGAATATAAAATTTCATTTAAAAATTTAGTGTTTTAATTAAGTGTTCATTAAATATTTAAATTATAGAATTTCATTTTGATAAGATAATCAGTGACTTTTAATACATTTCTTATTAATAATCATATAATATCCGTGGAATGTAATTTAATAGGGTATTCACGGTCAGGTAATATAAAATATTTAGTATAACCTCTTTATTATTGTGTATAATTATTGTGTTGTGCAAGTAATGGATTATAGAAAAATAATGGCAACGGAAAAGAAGTAAGTCCAGGTATAATTAAGTATCTACTAACGCAACATACCACCTATTCTTAGGTTCGTTAATTCAATTCGATAGAATAGTCCAATCTATAGTATTAAGTAATAAAGCTACCCATAATTAAAATTTGACTGTGGATCTCCTAGCCAATTAAGCCGATTTAGTGCTTGAGTAGGCGCAATCAATAAAAGAAACCCGGTATAATCCAGATTGTATCTGCATATGAGGACTACATGTAATAAGCGATTCGGACTCTCTTATGCGCAGAACGTATTCGAGCTGGGGCAGTAACTACCAGACTAATGATATTAAAACATAAGCAACTACTTACTTTTCCCTAAGCTCAATCTCCACACCTGAAATCGACTTTGAACTTACAACTCTGGTTAAAAAATCCGACAACGACCCCAGATAGCGGCTCTATAGCCCAAACTCACATAACAAATAACTATTCCAATTAGTACATCCAAATATATACCGACGGAAGCAATAATGACGAACAACAAGTACAATGTAGCCAGCGAAGTAAAATATACATAACACGTGTCTATATTTTAATTTAAAGTAGCCATAATTAACACCGCGATAATGTGGTTGAACGAACTGAAAACAAATGAACATTCTAACTACGTAATCATATCTGATTCGCTAAGCGCGTTGCAAGCGTAAAAAGCAGGTACATTAAAACGCAACCTGACTTAATATATTCAGTGTTTAAGGAAATTACTAAATTAACAACTAAACATATCTCAATTAAATTTATTTGGAGTCCGAGTCAAGAAGATATTTTAGGAAATTAACATGCTTACCAACTCGCTAGGGTAGGATATCATAAGGGTCTACCTTCCAACCTACCACCTAGCGCACGCGAACTGATCGCAATCATTAATCAGAAAGGTTATAACGAAAATGACCACCGCTGGTCCATATACTGTGCGGATCATGATTTCCCGCTATTTAAGAACCCTTGTCATATGATCAACATCTACACTTGGAGACTTTTCTAACGCAACACGTATTCAAATCCACATAGCTCCCTTATTTTTGAACGGATTTTGTTGAAATTTGGGCTCAGACTCAGTCAACACATATCTTATCATCCAAGTAAATTTAATTGAAATTGATCAACAATAAAATATATTAAAAAATCATTGAAAAAGTCAAATTCTCAAATCGTACATAGTAACATAGTTATGTGAAAAGTAAAACATATTAACTTACATGTCTTGATGACCGACCGGCTTATAAGATTGCGCTCATACGAGCCATATTGTTTTTTCTAATTAATGTTATGATTTGCTGGTGTAAAAACACACCAA
>NC_068361.1:13358428-13385928 GCF_020536995.1 Dreissena polymorpha
GCATGAAGGACCCAGGTGAACGGCTTGATTCTTTCACAGATTTCTCTACATATGATTGGCATAAGTTGGTGCGTTTGATATTAAGATAATAAATACAAATCCCATTTCGTAACAAATTTTTATATCTTGCTGGATTTTTTAGTTTTTAAATAACATTAAATTACAGACAAATTACTGCTTACGTCGTCTTTCAAATTAAAAAAAAATCATACGATGAATAGACTTTTAAATTAAATTGGATGTAGATCGTATTGAATGTGAGCGCAATGCATCCCGATATTTATATCTATTGCCTTGCACGGAGCATATAGCACAAACTAATAATATATTAATTTGAAAATCAATTGATAGGTAGATCTCAGTTTTTGAATGTGCAACAAAGAAACACCATTGATCGTTCTCCTCTATTTTGAGGTATTTCCTTTTGTTAATTTATTTACTTTAACATTGTCCGCGGAGGTAGGTAGATTTTATTAATGGGATGTGCAGTGAACAAGAACCATCCGTATTGGTATTTAATGGTAAGACCTGTTCAGTGGATGTGTTCTGACAAACGTGTTAAAACTTAACATAAATGTATTTCTTATGATAAACCTAGTTTATTTGTCTATATGCAATTATATAAACGTACATTTACACGGGTATTATATATGTTTCAAATAAAGAACTCTCAATTCTAATCCATATTGCTTGTATATTCCATCGAATTGTTACTAGTTGTTAACATGTTGTGTTTGTTTAATTAAATTACATATCGAAAAGTTCATTTTTTTTTTATTCAACCTGAAAGGTCGGCAAGCCTCACAGTGGAAATGTATGCGTTATATAAATGCATATAGGCAATAAACTTAAACAAAATTCATAATTTCATAACAGAATTTATGTTGACTTTGCAAGCTGTTTGCTTCAAAGCAGTTTCAATAGAAGTGAATACGTCGTTCGTTTACCTTCTTTTCGCCTTATTATCAAATATCATAACGTTAACTTAACTAATGCTTTTAACAACTGGAAAACCGAATGTGGTGATACCTAATTAACTATATGACTACTGTTATTTCGCTAAACATGTTCTAGGCTTTATGTAGACGCTGTCGCTCATTAGCACTTGCAAATAAGGTGCAAATGCAAATGGGTGACAGCGCCTACATACACGGAGCTTCTTTTTATGCAAATCATCTGACTGAAAAACAATAATTTGCCATGTCAATATTATCGAATACGTATTTACAAGATAATTTTATTAAACAAAACTCAATCAAGCTAAAAGAAGCAACTAAGTCTGGCGAAGTGAGGTACTAAATAGTTTGTTGATGAAAAACGCGCCGTTCCAAAAAACACCGCTGTGTCATCCAACGATAGAGGTCGTCCCTACACACGTCTGCGTACATCGTCTGCTGGCATTGTTCGTCTGACAGAAGGTCGCTGTACAGTAAATGTACACGGAGTCATGACTGAAAAGGGGAGGTAAGATAGTAATTATTTGTAATCACAATGGCAAATATTCAATAAATGGTTTATTAACAGATGGCATAATTTTCATTTTTGTAGAGCCATTCTAATTTTATATGAAAAGTTAAACTAGAGTCATATCAGTCTAAGCGAATATCACTAAAATAGGTAGTACTGTTCACGTGGTCTTTTGCGTAAAACATTAAATATGGTAAAAGTTTAACATTAAAATGTGTTCATTAAAATGTGAAACTATCGAAGATATTCGATCGAATGATTTCTTAAATTATTAGTTATATGTAAACAATGTTTTGTTCTCTGTATAATCTAAAATTGCGAAGAAATAAATTTTGACATTCGGTCTGGAAAATACAAGGGTGGCCAAATGAACGCTGAACCCTGAATCATATTTAAAATACCCCATATTTTAAAATGATGATCCGTTGCGAATGTAATGGGATTCGTTTGTGACATTGACAATTGTATCTGAAAGTAACCTTGTCTCAAAATAGTTTACTGCTGAGTACGACACGAACCCATTGTGAACTAAAAAGGCATTTTATTGAATGTTTTCGACTTGATTATTATATATATATAATTATAATATGTCAACAGTAATGGTGCCATAACCATATACTTCTATTTATTTAAAAGACATTTTCAAGAAATTTATATAATTATGGTGGCAAACAATAAAAGAAATGTTCAAGTTAAATTGAAACTGCACACAAGAAGTGTCTATTAAGAGCATCATGAGATTTTTTTTCTCTAAAAATATTTAAATATTTTATCATTAAGCGTTAAATAAATCTATTTCGCAACCCTTTTTCATAAAAGGTTGCTCTTTTTCTTATATGTTACTGTAATACCATAGTGTTTGTTAAAAACAATAACATTACACATAACTGCACCTTTTATGATAATCATTAGTGTTTATCCTTTACTCGCATGTTAAATGAACTAATCAAATTAACAAGCACACTTTACAAAGCAATACGATACTGACATAGGCCAACAAATAAAATAACTTATACTAACGCCTGTGGAAATTCGAAAGCGTTGAATACGAATTTGGTTTCGTGGGCTCCCTGAGGCAGGATCTGAGTATAGGGATCCGCGACACACCTGTTGTATTACAAAAGTTGAAACTTGAGAATGGCATAGTTGCAGACTTTATGGTATTTTATGGTCGATTAGGTAATGTGTGAGTATTTCACATTACACAGAAAAACAAGTTTGAAAAACAAAACAAAAGAGCGCTGAAATGAGATTATATTGTGTATTTTATCGGAAACAATGTTTGTTTATTATTTTGTATTTTCGAAATATTGATGGTTGATAATTTGGTTCTTCTTGAATGCTCTGAGCTTTTATGAGTGCAAACGTACAGTTCAGAGTTCATCTCTGTATAACTAACTTATGAATACAAATAACTTCCATGTAAAAAAAAAGTCTCACGTTTGTCTTTAAAATCGATTTCAATTAACATAATACATTATTAGAAACACAAAACCTATTACCATCGAAAACAATTATATTTATGGATAGATGCTAAACACAAACAGTTGACGAAAACCGAAGTTTTAAATTTACGACTAAATTTATCTTACGAAGGTTCAATGGATAGATGGTGTAGCACGATTTGTTTATTAGACACGAGATCATCTTGCCGAGGATTCCGGATATAGTCCATGTATAGATAAGCATAATTTTATCATCAATTTCGGAATACTCGGCGTTTTCCATTACACAAACATTCACAGTTTCGTGAACCGTTGACGTATTTGAAACTTGGATTAATATCATTATTTACAACTAATCATTTAAGTTGTTTTAACTTAAGCGTTCTTTGTGTTTACTCGTGCAAGAAAAAAAGTTAATGTTGCTTACTTTACATATGAAAAAGCGTTTCCATGAAACATCTGCTTACCAATTGCAACTCCCAGCGACCCGGAAGGTCAATAGCTAGGAGTTGAATTATTGCAACAAGTTGTTAATCTTGTGAACATCCCAAAAAATACCACGGATGAAACCAATTATGAAAAGATATCAGCAGATATTACAATTCGGATTTTTTGCTTCAGCTAATATAAAGCGTGCAACCATCCCACCTTTCGCCAAACCAATGCAGTGTAAGTTTTTGCTGGCGAGTTGATGGCTTTGGCTTTACTTTGCTCAAACCTTTTGTTTTAACTACTAAAACGCATATTATATGTGCATATTATCTTTTTAACAGCGATATATATACATATAGAAGCATAGGTCAGATGTGTTAAGGTAACTTGCGATCCGAATATCAATTAGATTAAACATTTATTGGTTTCTACTTATTTCACAAGAACGTACGTGGTAAAAGTAGTAGTAATAATAACATTTGCGTAACACAAGGCGTATAGTGATGAAGAACCAACTTACCCGTTGTTAATCAGCGTGTAGGTGAGATCAGCTCCCGCGTTTGGATCCGGCTTGGCGTAACACATGTCAATCCTCATTTTTACGTGGATATCATCCGAGTTCATCCGCACAAGTAAAAACACGTCTTCTTCTTAAGGAAGACATCGACACAAACTAGAAAAAAATGTAATTTATAAAAAGAATGTAAAATGTTATTAAAGCCGATACGGGAAACATGTTGATTTAAACCAAAAAAAAACATTGGCTTTAATTAGAAATTAATTTATCTACTTATTTATTTATATATGTATTGAAGCAGAAAGGACGTGTTGATATAACAAAAAATCTTATGAAGAAAAAAATCGAATGAAATCTGTCATCCTAAATTGTGTGTTTATAGATAGGTCAAACACATGTCGCATTTTCCAACATTAACAATCTCTATTCAGACCAACTTGTTTTCAAAACCACTCGATTTCCAGTGATCTCCTTATAGAAGGTACTATCGGTGAAGAACTTGACCTCTGATTGGTAATGCGCACTTCCGGTCATGTGGGGGGGGGGGGGGCTTGGCTGATCACTGATTGGTTGGGATGGCAATCGGAGGACAGTGTATCCGTCCGCGAAACATCGCACTCTACTTCAACCTGATTAAAACACTGACTTAATAACCAGAATGTGGTATGAAATCAATTATTTTAGTGAAAAGACAAACAAAACGTGTTTTTTTTCAAAACGCTCGGATTATGTTTGTTTTGATTTTTATAGGTATGCACAAAGCAACTCGTTCACAAGTTATCACATGTTTATTCAACATGTTAACAAACATGTTGTCAATTATTTTTTGTTAATTTACATGTTTTGTTACCCGTAACATTGAAATCAGCAGGTATTGTTTATTCAAATTCTCGATCAATATACATGAAACTTTGTCAACATGTTAAATGAACAGGTGAGAACCTGTGCACGAGTTGAATTCTCCATACTTCTTTCATATTCTGTGAACACGAAATTAACATAACCCGTGTATTGTTAATGTGATATTTTAACTAGTAACATTAGTTCGACATGTATATGTAAGAAATACATCAAATTCACGCGTTTGGGTTAAATGTGAGACTACTTCAATTGAGTAAGCGTGAATTTTATAACTAAATTTGATTCAGTTAAATCACATGTCAATCAAACCATCAACGCTTTAATGAAATGTTCGCTATTCTCAGTGTATGTCTTGTACAAACATATTATCATAACAACAAAAAAAAAGATGTGTCGCTACCTTCCACCTGTAACCGTGCACAATGATAGGAAACGGAATGTTCGATTCGGGATACACAAGTTGGTTATAATACACAACGTTGTCAGCATTGGTCTGTGCAAGAAAAAATGAACAAACCTGATATTATCATTCTATAACGATGTAAAACATTAAGATCACGCATTTAAATGTTGTACGTTAAGTAGCGTTTCCGTACAATAAAGTATCCGATTGAAAAATAGAACAGCATTTGCATCGCTTCTTATTTAAGAATCGAAACGAAATGCATATGTAGTCAATAATTGAACACAAAAATATGTTTCATAACAAACACATACATTTCCAAAAAGTTAAACAGAAATATTAACCAGCTTTCGCCGGTAGACAAACCTACCCAACCTCCGCGCAGAGATTTGACTGGAACCAACATAGCTGGATGTGAGAGTAAGGAACGACAACTCATCTTTGAAGTCGATGAACATTCTGTGTAGCGCTGGTTAAACACCACTAGATCCCCCATGACCTTCCCCGTGAGCTTCATCTGGGACACCCCGGTGTCGGGGAACAAAAGTCACAGCATGGTTGTATTTACGGCTACATTCCAACTGGAATGTCCGCAGCCAAGTTTTACGGTGTCTTCTATCTTTAAGGCTGAAATTCACGATAGAAAACACTAACATTTTGCCATGCACTTGGCGTAAGACTCGCGTTTGTATATTTAGTATATTTACATACATTTGTAGAAAGTTATGTCATTTTCGCCAATGCAATGACCCACTTTATTCAGTCATTGTCAAAATGACATGTTGCGGTAATACAAATGACACATATTCAGTCATGCGCGGAACTAACCATCTCAAGTTTATTGTGTCGTTGAAGAGCGAACTTACGTGAGTAGGACACACGGAAACCTCGTGCTTGACCGTTGGCGTTGGAGTGGAAGCGAATACATGTATATATGGGCTTGTCGCTAACAAGGTAAGGGTGTGTGGTGGAATCTTCATAGTAACCGAGCTGACGGCCCCCGATACCGTCCGTCACCTTGAGTACATGCAGACTTGTTATAAGTATGCACACAATGGCGCATGAATGATTCGGGGAACAATCGGCCCTAAGTGATGATGCATTAATTTCAGGCAGTACAGCAAGTTGGCAGATTTTTTTTTTGTATTTTCATAGACAAAACTTATCTGTTAAAATTGTAGAATGCATATTATTGCAAATAAACCTAGCAGAATATGTCTGCTTACAACCCCAATAATTACCACGACTGCAGTCTGAAATGCCTTTTCCGCTTTTAGTTGATTATATTTAAAGCCCATCTTGCATTTCGTTCTAATGCATGACATACCAATACACCTTTGAACATCAAAATAAAACAAATTAATTTCCGTATTACCTCAACAAAATCGCCGTCACCGGCAAGGTCAAGATCAGTGAAGTCGAGTTTTGTCGGTTGTCCCGCCGCGTTCCTAATGACGGACAAACAATTCTAACTGCCCGGATAACCGGGATATCTTGGAGAGGTGAGCGTACCGGAAGTTCCCTCAAAATAGTGGACGCAGCCGTCTAAAATTCGAAACTGGAATGTCAGCTTGGACAAGAGAAACCGCATCAAATTACACGCAACACATATAAAAAAAACTTCTCGAAAATTATCTAAATCGTTAATTCGTTAAAAAATTAAAGATTACAAAATTGTCACAAAAAAGAAACACAAAACAATTAATATCAAGAAAGAAATATGCCTAAACAGCTATCACGATACAGTTTAAAGACGATGACGAGAACGGAAATATGATTTGGTGAAAGCGCGAAGAGATGAAAATTGAATTGCGGGATAATTACGCTGCTCTGTAACAGTATACCCACGTTTCCTTTGCATTTTTCATTTACGTCATCAACATTTCAAGATATTGCGTATTCGCCAAACGTTTCAAAATACACCAATTTGTTAATTTAAAATTGGGTAAAGTTTGTACTAAAGCAGTCGACGGTGGCCTTATAGTCGCATCCAGTTGAGCCGTTGATTGTGGAGCACTGAAGCACGTGGCTCTCCCAGCCGTCGCAGGCGATGTCGCTGAAGAGCACCGGAACTTGCGACATGACGGTGCTAATGTTCGGCCGGGTGTGTCTGCAATTGAGCGAGTGCCTTAGTATGTATATTTTGTTTGTTAATGGAAAATAGAATAAGAAAGACGATGAGGCATGTCAGAATAATCATAAAGCGTATTATTTTGGAAGTATAATGAAATACATACAACAAATACCAAAACCATAAATGTTCATGCCCATGTATATTAATGATGTTACAGTATTTTACTAATCGACATTGTTCTTACGTGAAGGACTTATATAATCCGACTATGAATAAAGTATGAGTTGCTCAATGATTGAGAGGTAAAGGGTAAAATTTACAAATTCTTATTAATATGTCCGAACTAACTGGACACCCGCCATGGAGCACAACGTGGAGGCCGCATTCGTAGTTAAACCGTTGGCACAGACGGACCACTTCTTGCCATTTCGGGTATGGATGAAGACTTGTCCCCTGAAGTTTCCGGGATTACTAAGGGACACCGAAACACCACCTAGTTTATGAGTATAAAAGAAAAAATACCGAGAATAAACGACAGCAAATTTATTGAGATATACATGCGATGCATTTGGCTAAGGTTTAGGACTTTTGTTACGAACGTCATTACTCAGTGAGCTTCTGAATGTTTTCCGGCCAGAGCAGTATGCTTCTAGGTAAAATTTTACGTTTTATAGTCATTGAATACATATAAAATAACATTGTTAACTTTGTTATCGGTAAATTCATTTGATTGCAGTAGTGCTCAAATGCGAAGAATGATAATTGTAAAGTATTAGTACATTTATTTATGCAATTGATACTATCAATAAAAACAGATTCACATTAAACACAAACGTACTTAGCTAGACGTGACTCGATAGACGTACTTTTACTTTTAAATGAAGCTTAATCTCCCCAACAAAAACCGGAAGGACTTTTGTAAAATGCGCGCGCATACCGGAACAGTCGACGCCAACCGCATGCGCGCGCGTCTTGCTGCAGTTGGAGATATCGTAGTCAATCAGGCACTGACCCAGATTCCGGACGGGGTCGTTACACATGAGTGAACCCGCGAACGTCGACGTCAGACCATGTAGTAGCGGGTAGCCCGTCACGTTCGCATTGTCTGCTCTAAACGGGTAAAATTGTACAATGCCTTAAGAAATAAATTCGGAAAGAATGTGCGTATACGCTCAAAAACGTTTCCAATGCATATATCTACATATTTATCTGTATGAATATGGTCAGATTTATTTGAATCACATTTCTGCGCACATTTCTGTTCACATTTTAAGAGTTCACTAAGTGAAAACACCTAGGAAATTGCTTGGTTGATAAAGTGCCTAAATCCTGTGTTCGTTTTATATTAAATGGTGCGGGGAATGAACTTCCTTTTATGTCATATGTATTAATGCTTAGTTTTTTTAACAATTTTTAAACTTAGCTGTTAGACTAGAGAAAACATACCATAAAGTTTTAAAGTACGTTTCAGTTTATAGGAGTTTGATTAATACTCTCATACATTGTAAATAAAACTCGAAAAGCTTTGCGGTGGGAACATCATTAACGCAACCTTTTTTTATTGTAAACTGGTTTATTAAAAAAAACATAAAACACTTACGAATAATGAAGAGTCTGGCAGACGACATTTGCAAACGCCGGATCCCAGCTATCGTAGCAGACGCTTCCCCACCCACCGTTGGACCGCAGCTCCAGTCGACCGTTCCACCGGCCCGGTCCATCAACAAGCCGGACACCAGACAAACCTTAGCACATGACGTCATAAATTAAAACATTTTGTATTTTAATATTTTTCTAAAATTATAAAACGTGTAATAAGAGATAATTAAACAAATTTGCAATGTACTATGGAGTAATAATAAAGCGACCAACAAACACCTTAAATAACGTTCAGTAATCTCACGTCTTATAATTCCTTTACAAAAGAAAGGGAGTTAACAAGCATAAAGAAAAACAATCGTAATACATCGACTATCTCCCGAATCATATTATACAAAAAAATCGTCTTATCATGTGAAAGACAAAAAGCTTACTGATATATGTTGGGTTACACGCCACACCCGCTGTGTGATATACGCCACATGTTTCCGCATGAAATCGCGTCTTCAGACGACACATTTCGATGTTTCCCTCACTTCCGGTATAATCGGGTCTGATCTTGGAGGGGGAAGGGCCGACGCCAAAATGGCTGCTGTTGTAAACGACTGGTGCTGGATTCCTTAGGTGAAAATAGTAATGGGTAATATTTAATGCTACGATAATAACAAATCATCAGGAGTGTACAAGCCCCGTACCAGGTTAAATGGCTTAAATAAAACAATTTAAGATTTCTAAATTTGCTTTTTATGAATTATATGTTCTTTCATAATGAAACTGAAAACTGTTTTTCAATCTGATTAAACCTAAGGATTTCGCTGATCGAATTGTATTCCCTTAATGCTTGAGCGCCAGTGAAACGACATTGACAAGTACGTACAAACTTTACGTTGAGATGAATTATACTACAATACAACAAAAACGTTATAACGGTAGAACATCATTATAAAAGTTATCAGTAAATTCATTTATTCTTAAATGGCGTTTACAGAACTTAGATCAGTAGAGATATCCGTGTGAAGTTGCGATATTAAATCACGATCACAAGTGAAATTGAAATAATGTGATTGTCGCTGACTCGATTTTACTAAATTACTAACAATTATCTCCCTCTACAAAATTACTAAACAACGTGTTACAATACGTGTTGATAAAAAGCAACGGAATCGAGTTTACAATAATAAGTTTTCGACAATACAACTACTACCATTTTCTTCAGTAAATGTTTTCATTTAATAAAAAAGACAATGATTTATTGCATTAAGTATTGTGCTTATTGTTCATGAACATTTGCAAATCGGTTATGCATTTTATTTATAGTGATATGTAGCCTACACCTACCAGAAACCAAGTTCTCTACAGATGGCTCCACCGTCATTTTTGTCAAAATCGTCATCACAATATGTGTAGCGACTAAATCCATGCTTAAACTCGATCGTGCCTTCACTGCTACTTGATCCACCAGTCAGAGTTTTAGGATTATTAACTGGAGAAGAAAAGTTGGTTATTGTAAAACGTTTGTGACAACATTGAAATAGTCAGAAAATATAGGTAGTTATTGAGATGGTTTATTCTCAAAGCGATTAACGAAAATGTTTTGTATTTCATACTAACATGTCGTTGTCGGTGAAATTTGAATTTCACACTTTCCAAATAACATATATTAGATATAATTTGCCCATATGTGCATAGAAATTCCGAATTGTGGATGCATGCGGTGAAATATGTTGGTAAAAAGATAATCCGCAGCAAATACAAAATACCTTTTAAAACAACAAAGGACTTATTAATTCGTATGGTTTGATAAGAAAATTTCTCATTTAAATACGCATACACTTAAAAAGCTATGATTTAAAACACATTGAAATATACAAAAAATGCAGTTGGTAAATTATTTGAAGGCACACTACTACTACTTACAATCACAAATCACGCCGGCGTCGCGAGATTGATCGCAGTTTACGCCACCGTTCCAATCGACTGCACAATCCCTTACGTCACTGACGTTGTGGGTGCATCTGACGTCAGACATTGCGACAGGGCACTCTCCGCGACCGAAGTACGACGCCTTAACGGCTCTTCCGATGACGTCACTGCAGATTTAGTTATGAACGCGCTAATTGACTAATGGAAGCATATAGTATACTTAAAAAATAATGTCCGTCTAATTGGACATTATTTTGAATCTACCTATATTTTATAATTAAATCGTCTGTGTAATAGTTTGATACGTGTCATTTTAATTTTTCTCCGTTTCGCTTAAAACATACAAGCATGCGTTTTTGTTATGTCACCACGCTTTAACAATTCAAAATGACCTCTTTTTTATTCATATATAGGGTGAATAATCGATGTGACATTATACGTACCGTTAAATACTGAGAACAAAATATGCGCATGCGTGCAAAGTAAATGACACATTAACTTTACGCTAACATTTTGATGAACATATATATTAGATTTGTCCTACTTATATTTTTTACTGAACAGCATAATGCACACATTTTTATTTTTTAAGTTTGCTAAATTGGGCATTAAATCACATGCATTCACTAAACAACTATGAAAATATAAGGTCCAGCCCATGTTTGTTTTTAAAGAATAATTCACACTGATTCTTCTTTTTTAACTACGGCAAACAATTTGCAGGTAGGGGCGGAATCAATAGTGTGTTCGGTACTTGTTTAAGATTATAATAACAGAACATCAACATTTCCTATTTTGGAGTAATCCCATAGTGTTATATCAATAATGACCTTTCAAACGAGTACTGTGTGAGCATACAGCGATGCCTAGATACCGTTCCAACAACTATTCTGTTTGCATAACGATCATATCTCAATGCCGAATTTTTAAACGAGTATAAAATCGTACGACAAATTCAATATCTCGGTAATGACTTCCTAAGAGTAATGTGTAGGCATGTAATAAGGTGCGGTATACAGTTCGAATGTACCACATTGCTATATGAGCTAGCTTTTATAGCGACGCGGTAGTGTCTGCCTTGGGACATGGAGGACCAGGGATTAATCCCCAGAGTGTGTTTTCTAGTTGTTTTATTGGCGCAAAACGTCAGTAGCCCACATATAGTGGTTTGTCAGAAGGGTTAGGTCTAATAAGCACTTTTACTGCCTTGCTATATTAGTTAGCTTTTACAGCGACGCGGTAGAGTGACTGCATTGAAATATGGAAAGTCCATGTTCAATCCCAACTGTGATAGGGGATTTATTGTAAGTGGTTACAAGTACTCGAAGATATCTCGATAATTACTTTAACCATGAGTACTGTTACGATGCACGATATATTTCATATTTCCATAAAGACTTTTCAAAGGAGTTTTGTTTCAGCAAACGTCAAATTGTACGACTTCGAAGTCGCTACTGACTTTTCGAATAAGAACGGTGTGTACATACTCCATATTTAACAAATAGAGACCGATATTTCAAATTGGTACGGGGAAGCAAACGCCGAATTCCGACATATATCAGTACTGACTTTTCATAAGGGTAGTGATGATTAATTACGTTAGATTACCAATATCACGAAAATGACGGGTACTGTGTCAGCAAACGACGTATTTCCCCTTACCTTAGTGCTGACACCATATCAAAGTACTGGCCTTTCAAACTGGTAGTGGGTGAACATTTGACATATTGCCCCTTACCATAGAGCAGACCTTTCAAAAGAGTATTGGGTGAGCATACGACATATTGCCCTTTACCTTAGTGCTGACCTTTCAAAAGAGTACTGGTGAGCATACGACATATTGCCCTTTACCTTAGTGCTGACCTTTCAAAAGAGTACTTGGTGAGCATACGACATATCTCCCTTTACCGTAGTGCTGACCTTTTAAAAGAGTACTGGTGAGCATACGACATATTGCCCTTTACCTTAGTGCTGACCTTTCAAAAGAGTACTGGGTGAGCATACGACATATCTCCCTTTACCTAAGTGCTGACCTTTCAAAAGAGTACTTGGTGAGCATACGACAAAATCCTACAGCGTAAATAGAACGAATATGTGTTAAGTGGTCATAGTTTAAATCTATTATCGATAACTTACATGTGCAAAGAAATGGAATGATTTAAATAACCCTGAGAGAGGTTCACCCAGGTATCATTCTTGAGAAGTTTCGTTAACATCTTTAAAATGGTTAAAGGGGAGAATTCGTTAGAAGAAACTTAAACGCACTCACCTAACAAACGCACACACGGACGACGGACAAGAGCCAACACGATATCCTTAAAGCTTCACGTCAGCACTAAGTGCTCATGCGAAATATGAACGTAACGCCTATATGTATGATATTGCATCAGGTTTTATACAGCTATTTAAAACGCATACTCGCATAAACATCTAATTGCCTGTTTACCACATATTGCAATAAAATTGAATGCTAAGCATTGAACCAATCGGATCATACTTTAAAGTCACGTGAAAGCGCTTCGATAAAACAGGGCATGTTTACATTTAACTGCGGCAAAGGTAGGATGTTGAGCAAAGCGTTGCGTTTATGAGTTTAAAAAATGATTTTGTTGAATTAGTAGGACGATTGTGTTCTTTTTTGCATAGAATTCATTAATGCAATGTAAACAAGTTTTAAAGAGTGCCGAAAGCAACGATTTATTTTCAAAGATACACATATGCTAAATCAATTCTTATATTCATTATATAATCAAGTTTTTTTCTGTATGAAATAGGAAGACGGGACATATTTACAGCAACAGGTAATTTCTGTTTTTGTTTTTTTGTGTTCCCCTTTCTTTTGAGGAGTACAATAACCTTACTCACCTTAAATTAGATAAGCTATGTTTCAATATCGAATTTTACGAATATTTGTGAAATTTATATATTGCACCTGCAAATTCACTGCTGATTCTTTATATACTTTTAATACTTTTGAAACGATTCAATGTGTTGTATTTTTTATTAACCGAAAGGAAGGTGTTATAACTGGAGACACAAACTTGTGAACGGGACATAAACCAGATTACATCAAAAATGATAAAAATATAACAAATAACAAAATATCATTTTATTATAGATTTTATAGTGTTAAACACAATGATAATACCAAATACATGAATATGTTAAGTGGGTTTTTGCAAAATTAGTATAAGCTGGTAATGGATGAACTTAACAGATATTTGAATTAAAACTCGTGACAGCTCACATGTAAACAGTATGTATGAAAATGTGAAGGTATTTAGTTATAATCAATAAAACAAACCCAATATGCAAAACATTGAATCTAAATCACACCATAGCATCACAATCACATAATACGAACTAACGTCGGCCCGTTGGAACTTGCGGACTTACTGTCCGGTAGTTTTTGCTTTCGAAGAGTGTAAGCCTCTTGCATTTCAACAACTACACTATATAGTGGTTAACGGCTCATGATACTTACGGACATAATCAGGTCACTTTCATCAACATTCGAACTACCGTGTTGTTAAACTGCAGCATCGGTAAATTCCGGGAAGGATTCCGAAAGTCAACGGAGCGTATCGGGTCACATCGGACTTCGCAAATGTAGTCGAACATGTCATATTTTACGTTGCAATTAACTTATGTTGCTTACTACAATATCCCAGGATATCGGAAAATGGAGAACAGAAATAACGCTTCTGAGCGGAAATTACAAATACAAACGAATTATCGAGTGACATTGACATCATGTGATAAGTATAGAACAATCAAACTCGTATGTCCTACAACGCTGGATAAAACGTTAAAGATACAAACAACACAATTTTTATAATCAATGTTCAAAGAAAATAATGTCACGAATAGGAGTCGCGGAATTGCAAACTTTGTAAATTGGATTTCAGTCTTTTGGCGAATGAACAAACTTTTTACAAGATTATTGTTTGGAAATGGAAAAGGACAAACACGTTGTTTATTTCTTTGTTAGTGGATCTGTTTATAATCAGATTAATGTACATATTCTGCTGTATTATGTTTGTCAGTCTGTAGCGTTCACTAACATATTAATGAAATGGAAGTTATTGAGAGGTAAATATATTAATGAAACACAGTTAAATTCATAAAAAGCACAACATACAACTAAAGAATGTATGTTTATTGTTGTTAATGTTTTCCACGAAACAATACTATTTTCCCCAAAATGAAACTAACGCGCTTAAGTTGTTCCCCAACATCATAATTGTCACGGTATTTTTGCTTTTTCTGAAATAAACAGCGCGTTAAATGCCCAGTTTAAATCAAAATTCCGATTTCTATTTTCCTCTTTGGTAAAACAATAGTGATTGAAGCCCTAGAAATTAAAAAAAAACGTATCTAAATGTTAACAGTTTGTTAGACAGGTTTGCTAGTGAAAGGTTGCGGTCTTTCGCGACGTCTTCCTAATATTTAAGCAGCACGAGCGTATCTTATTACTATATACGTAATGGGTATGCAACATCTTCATCAGCATATCATATCTACAAAAGATGGTTAAATGCAGCATTTCACATGTTGCCATAATATATTTCGTTATACATATAATATAACTATACATTAAAACAAGAGCACCGCCTTGCGGGTGCAAACCGCTCATCTATTTTTCATTTTTAAGGTGAAGGGACCTATCTCAATACTTCAATCACAAAGGAGGGATGGGTGGGTGGAGAGGGGTGTATAGTGAGGGGGTGTGGTCATTTATTGCATTATCTTCCAAAAATAAGAAAAAGAAATGCCAAACAAAATATTTTTGGGGGGCGGGGGGGGGGAATTCTTGGGTGGGATGGTTGGACGGTCTTTCAAAAATAAAATAATAAAAATAAATATTTGTGTTTTTTTAACCAAATAATATATTAATTTTTTTTGGGGGGGGGGGGGAACTTTAGTGTGAGGGTGAGGTCATTTATTAGATTATCTTTAAAAAAGAAAAGAAAAAAAACATTTTTTTGAGGGCGGGGAGAATTCTCGGGGGGGGGGGGGCGTGGTGATGGTTTGGGTGGAGTCTATTGTGGTATGTCAGGAAAGAGTTGTCTTGTCAAAGTATCAATCAAATCTGATCATAAATAAAGAAGTAATGGCAATTTTAGAAAAATTTAATAAATTGAACTTGAGAGTCAAGGTCATTCAAAGGTCAAGGTAAAATTCAACTTGCCAGGTACAGTACCCTCACGATAGCATGGAAGTATTTGAAGTTTGAAAGTAAAAGCATTGATACTCTAGAAGTAAAGTGAATCTAAACACAAAATTTAACCATCTATTCAAAGTTACTAAGTAAAAAAGGGCCATAATTCCGTCAGAATGACAACCAGAGTTATGCAACTTGTCCTGTACTGTCCCCTTAAGATAGTTTGCGAGTGTTCCAAGTATGAAAGCAATAGCTATGAAACTTTAGGTTTTCAATTTTCTAAGTATAAAGGGCCCATAATTCTGTCAAAATGCCAGTCAAAGTTACATAATTTTGCCTGCACAGTCCCCGTATGATAGTTAGTAAGTGTTGCAAGTATGAAAGCCATAGCTTTGATACTTTAGGAATAAAGTGGACCTAAACACAACACTTAACCAAATGTTCAATTTTCTAAATATAAAAAGGGCACATAATTCTGTCAAAATGCCAGTCAGGGTTACATAACTTTGCCTGCACAGTCCCCTTATGGTAGTAAGTGTTGCAAGTATGAAAGCAATAGCTTTGATACTTAAGGAATAAAATGGACCTAAACACTAAACTTAACCAAATTTTCTATTTTCTAAGTATAAAAAGGGCACATAATTCTGTCAAAATGCACGTCAGAGTTATCTTACTTTGCCTGCCCAGTCCCCTCATGATAGTTGTTAAGTGTACCAAGTTTGAATGCAATAGCTTTGATACTTCATGAGAAAAGTGGACCTAAACACAAAACTTAACCGGACGCCGACGCCGACGCAGACGCCGACGCCAAGGTGATGACAATAACTCATTTTTTTTTCAAAAAATATATAAGCAAATAAATTAAAAGTGCCTCTTTTATATGAATTTCTTAATAATTGAATTTATGATGAAAAGACAGTGCAACTATAGTTAACCTTGCTTTTCTAAATTTAAACTACGAGTCGGACCCATCCTTTTCTTTAACACCTTTCCGAGATTCGCTGTCTGTTTACACATGTAAGTAAATTTGCTAAGTTACTTAATAAGGGAATCATCTATAGTATTACTATCATTGGGTTAATCACCCTTTGTATGTATAGGAATTTTAATGCCTTCAGTCTAAGCTAACGGGAAATAGCCTGTATTTAAATAGTTTTTAACATCGGTGAATATATAACCAGCAAAATATCGCGGGCAGCTATGCAATGTTCGTTTAGCAATTTATCTTATTCAGGCGATTTACACTTTATTATCAGTTTTACAAGTTGTTCTATCTTTAAAATCCCAAGATAACAAAAATGTGCCCAACTATTGAAACTTGTCGATATCGTTACAGAGATTTTAAAACACGTACGTATCTATTAGGTTGGCAATTGGCGAATCACTACCCCACAGATATCCCGCTTCAATAAATAAATATTCCTTAGTCTTATATAGTATAAGCCATAGTATAGTGTCATGGGTTATTTTACAACCGATATCCAACGGCCTGTGCTATAGGGAGCAGCAGGACAGTGAAAAAAGATGTCGAAAATAGCGGGGGCGAGGACGCAGCCCTATTTAACGCCGCGGCGGATGTATAAGGCATCTGACGTCATACTGCAATATGCCTTTTATATTGTTCTGAAACGACTAGATCACGCTTAGCAGACTCGATGGGCAGCTACACTTTGTCAGGAAGGGAGTTGGTGCGCATTCGTCAACAAATGGTAACACGAAATTTCGTGTATTTAGGTTGCAGTCAAACGTTACAGTTTGGTTGTACCAATGGTGTATATGAAAGTTTTCCCGACGTTTTTTCCAAACGTTGCAAACTCCATCAGGCGTCCAGCGATTAATCTTCGTAGGCTGAAGTCTCATCTTGCAGCAAACCAGGGGTTGGTAGGTGTCGCAGTTAGCACCTTGAAACGTGCGGGTAGGGATGACACATTTCAATGCAGCTCGCCTGGTAATGATTGACGGAGCTGATGTCAGTGTTTGTGTGAAGATTCTTTAGGCTGTGGTTTAGTCTGGACGAAGAGTTGGTGATGCTGAGGTCATGATATGAGCATAGCTACAGGAGCCGCTGCTTATTATCATGTATCTTTCCAATTCAGATTTATCCAAGACATGAGGATTAAGAGTTTTGGTCGGCGCCACTCAGGCATTTAAGTTACCCAGCAGTTCCAGTTGCTCGTTTTAAGATGTACTTGCAATTCTTGGTGGAAATGAGTGTTGTTGCATAGAAACTGATCAGGTTGACTAGCCTAGAGTTGATGTGGAGGTGGAGTGAAACAGTTTTTCAGTTTCTTGTTGTCATGGTTCTATCATCTCCAGCATTAAGGTTATACATTAACATACTTGCGATATTTTTTACTATTGCCAGTGCACGGGCAGTATTTATACGAATTGTGCACTCTCTAGCAAGAATAAGTCCATAAGCAGTGATTATTAAAGTCGAAACAACACGTAAGCCAACGGCAAATATTCATATGAGTATAATAACACAGTTTGAAATAAGTTTGATGCTCCCTTTGTAACGCGCAAAAGCGCCAAGTACACACAGCCGATAAAAGTGAGGAATTTTACGATGAAAGGCATAATTGTTTATGATAAATAATGTATGTGTCAGGTTTGGGCATGAACAATTGTCAAAAATATCTTTCACTTGATACCGAATAACTGACAGACTTATTTATCGATTTAATTGGTTGACACAAAGTGCATTGAAATCTATTTAGCATAAAGTCAACTGTTTTCGAGTTCGGCAGATATGATAACATTGAGACAAGTTACGGCGTAAATAACACAGTGTTCGGTTGTCCGCTATAAGGGAAGTGGGAAAATAACGCATTATCTTTCCCATGACGCACAAATGACGAGATAGCGCCGATTTGTGTGGCACGGGAATAAAACAATTATTATACTCAACTCGTTAAACTATTGACTTGCTAGATCTTAGTTTTAAAATTTGATAACGACTCGTTGAAATTTCTGAAACCAGCGCGGACGTTTCGTTATTTTAACACATGTTTAAACGTGTTTTGATAAGGGATAATTTCAGCTTTAATTTTTATTTGAACAGTCCAAATCTTCACATGATTTATCTTAGTTTTATCTCTTCCATTTCTCAATTGAAACTAAAGTCTGACATGTTAACTTGGGGTCATTTACAATGCAGTCGATGCATGAACTTGTAATACTTGAATCATAGTAAACTGTTTGATTTTATAACAAAGCATGTTTATTGTTAAATATGGCCGAAAGAGAGTCCCGAACATGTTACAGATTGGCAGATTAATTTTAACTTTGACCAAAATACTTGTTAACTATGGAATCGCTTAAATGTTTGGGATACACATTTTGAGAAATTTCAATCGAGGGCATATTTTCGTGGGCTTAAAATTTCGCAATGTTAATTTTGAAAAACGAGTTATTTAATCGATCAGAAAATGCATTGATCGATTGATACAATGCATGATATGCCAAGACGCCCATGGAATGCTCGATTGCAACAGCTATTTATTGCAAAAAACACTTGCACCAACTGAAATTGGATTAGGCTCTTTAATGGAAGGTGTCGACTTCTCAACTGATGAATAACTATATCGCACCATGAGATGCATGTCATATATAATCTAAATCGCGGCCTGTCAAGCTAACGCCTTTTTGTTTGTTGAAAAGCGTCTTCAATTTACTCTCCACATAGGTTACACGAATTATTTAATCAAAATGTCAACATGTGTATAATGCTTTAATTATTTAAATAACGATACAAATCTTTATACGGTTAATATACATATATGTATAGCAATGAAAACCTCATCGCTTAACATGTACATAGCGTCTTTTATCAGCACGCTTTTGTGCGAACACAACACATCACTTACACGACCAACTAGAGCAATTTAGTAGTAAATGATTTTTGGTTATATTGTTATATTCGGATTTTCCATATTCAAATTTGTATACTGTTGTAATTAGTAATAAAATAATATAATGTGTTTACGTTTTTCAACTTAAATGGAATATTTAAGAAACTGATAAAGTACTTTATTTGTGCATGTAATTATGGATACACAAGTTTAATCGGACAAACTGACTTATGGTAAACCACATTATTTACATGTTAGACAAATACATTTACATGGTAAATTATTGTCGCGTATTTAATTGCAAATTAGCTATGATTGTTACATTGCAATACATTTAATTACATTATTGTGTTGCTTTGGTATATAATTAATATCATGTTGCTATTACCTCTTGTGGATATATAAGATGTAATATGTTACTAATTTATACTATAATTATCCCATTTTGTTTTAACATCTTTCGGTAAATCTTTGGGTAAATATAGGTAGCGACTTTCTACATTTCAATAAAACGGAGTGAAACTCTCTGCTTTCGATGAAAACGAACACTATCCAATGCTACCCGTTCAGAGTTAACGAATGCAAAAAACATGTACATACTGTAGTTTACAAATATTTTCATCATAACTTCACCCGACGATGCACTTATTGTAAAATGAGGTCGCTTATAGCTTAAGTATTTTGGATTGAGTATCAGCAAATGCATTGTGTATAGTCAAATAACAATATGTATGCAACACACGCAGCATATTGGAACACAGATAACAACACGGTGAATATACCGTGTGTCTTTTTTTAAGATCTTTGAGGGAAGTAAACTATTAACAAAAGCGAGACCCACGTAGCATTTGTATAGATTATTTTTGAATTATTTTACTATTTTTAATAGGATAAAGTGAAGAGCCCACTCATTCATTAGAGTTTCCAATAGGTATCATGATTTTTTTAAACAAATAAGTTTTTGTTTCAAGTAAACTGCAACAAAGCGATTGGACGGTTAAAATCATGTAGGGTCAGTGTGGGGACTATATTATTTCGACACAAAAACATCACCTCTGATGACATTTAGCAATTAACGTTAAATGTGGAACTTAAAATATATATTTCTGCATTTACAAGTTTCTGTCATATATTCATGAAAAACAGTTCAAGGAAACATTCTTATAGTAATATGATCCGTGTGGGATACGTTTTCCGAAAGATCTGTGTGGTAACCGTTTTCCTTCGATGGACGGATCAATTGTTAGAGTAATCGCAATATATAAAATAAATACTTAATTTTAAAGTTAATTATTACCTGATATTCGCGCGTGGGTATGACATGCATCTATATCGACAAATATATAAACATGAGAGTGATCTGGAGAAAACATGCCGCAATTCAAACGTACATACTGAACAAATGAACGAGAACTATTTTGTAATATTCACAGAAACTTATTCAAAAAGAATATTTTAGTGTTTTATTTTATGATGTTTACATAGTCGACTCCAATATAAATTACGGTTCCTTTTACTATCATTGTAATGTTAAAGAGCATATATATTAAGTTTAGAATTACTAAAGTGCAGTTCGATTACCGAGTGCTGAGATAACATGCTATTTATAGACTGTGACATATTTTTTCTAGTTTTATGGGTTTTCCTGCTCTAAAGCTGTAATACTGACCCGACCACAAAGCAAATGGACCTGATCCCAAGCTCTTTTTTTCCTGTTTGTAAATTATGGCATTTTTTTAAATTTCAGATTTACACATATACACTTCTTGAAATGTAAATGTTCATGTACGCAAACCGTTCGATAATCATATTAAAAAACAAGAAATAAAGTACCAATTGATACTCTGTATTAGTGAAATAGTGAAAAAGCTTACGACTATTTATCACCAAGATTAAAAAATTGCTTTTTTCAAGATAAACATTCTGACCAGGTTTTAGCAAGATTGAGTCATATATGTGGCCTTCCGAATGTTAATATGTATATAAAAATGTGAAATGCTGACCTAGTTGTTGATGCCACGTGCTCAATAATAAAGCTTGACCAAGATATTGCCAATATAAACCATTTTACCATGTTTCTTAAAGATTTATTAAAATACATAGCCCCTTTATTGTTTTTTTTCTATGATTTGACCTGGTTACCTAGTTTTCGAACGCAAGTGACACAGATTAAAACTCGACTTAGATAGTGTCAAGGTAACCATTCTGATCAAGTTTTATAAAGATTGGATCAAAAGTGCGCCCTCAAGGCGTAACTTGGAAAAAGTTCACGGACGCCGGATATTAGGTTGCTTCCAAAAATATGAAAGTATCAGGATATTGTTCTCCATCCCTCTATTACATCAGGCTAGTTAGAGAAAATCTGTAAAAATGGCTGAACATAACAACATTTAGGACTTGCATAATGCCTTTAAAGTTTTTAATATAAGCTGCATTGCATATATAGGCATATGGTGATAGTAGCCATCACCCGATATTGCATGTTGTAATGTTGCGAAAACGCTAGTATTTAACCAAATATTTTTTTGTGAAGTTTGCATTTACGGTCATAATAAATTATTACTTATTAATTAATTTAGCTGTTTATTTAAAGTTTAACAATTAAACACAATGTCTGTATCACCGCTCGAATGAACATAACCATAGGGTTACAATGTGATTGTGTACATGTACATAGCAGTGTGTACATTAAACTAGTATGTTACCACATAAGTGTATGCCTGTAAGATATTATTCTGCTAATTAGAAGCATTGTAGGAGTTTGAGGTTAGTCAAATAATAACGCAACTCTATTAAAATATTAATTTCGATAAGAATTATTGTTATAGTTATTTAGCTGCTGTTGTTATTACAGACGATACAAAGAATTCAAAACAAGTACACATAGATGGGAAACAAAACAAAGTACAGCTTAACTTGAATTTATAAACAACGTATAATTCAAATCAAGTACTGTATAGAAACTATACTCATTGTGTTTTTGTGCATGTACAGGTAGTTTTCGTTAGAAATATTCCTTCACTTTATAATTGGTAATATAGCTTCACAGGTCCAGAAGGTGTGGCAATATCATAGCGATAGTCGTGTTTATTGTTTGAAGTGTAGCACTTTTAGTCAACGATACGCAATCGTGATGACGCATGCATTGTCTAGAGTAATTCTTATTTGTGATTTTTGATTATGTGCTATTTTAAGGTTGTTAAAATTAGTGTTACAGATTGAACATCATGCGCTAGTTATTTCTTGAAAGTGCTTGCGATCCAGTAATATGAGGAGATTGTACGCATACTATTGTGTAAATCTAACAATTAATAAGCGTACACTGAAGTGCATACAATGTATCAATTTGCATTTTTATCATATACACGCATGTTGTTCTAAGTCAGTTTGAACTTGATTTCATCCTTATGAACAATTCACAAATCATAGGAACAATTAACTTTTATAGACATGATAAAATTTGCGCGACCACAGAGGAAAATACTCGCCACATGTTGTTACGGTAACAATTAATCTTTCACAGGAATAACACATATTTCTAACGCATAATTCGTGACTGTGGAACCTTATGGTACGTCATATATATTTACACACATATTCATAAACCGATGCCATTGTCTCTTGCTTTTGAAGGTAGTGAGAAGAGAAAACATTTGCGTCCGTCTATGCAATTAAGATTAAAAGCGGCATTTAATACATCTCGCTTTGTTTTGTGTAAGTTTCGTGAACTGAAATTCATGAGTTCGATTACGCCTTTTAATTATTTTAGTTGATGACTGTGTTATGAATTATATTAACTATGTTATTTATGACATATATTATTTATATATTGATTAGAGAGTAATTGCAGTTACTGCGTATGTGCAATAGAAGTGAATTAAATTTAAAAAAAGTTCAATTACCTAAGTAAACGTCCAAAAACGTGTGGCTTTGCATTATTGACATAAGGCTGTCGAGTTGAAATTTTTCTTACCGCTCTATAATTCCTTTTTAAATATCTCCAACAATTGTGAAAGGTATTTATTGGCAAAATTATAAATACCTTGCGATTTGCAACAGATTAAAACGCACTATTCATGAGTACCTGGTAAATATTTTCTTATAAAAGCACGACATTTTGCCTACACATTCTATGTATTACATAGACATTAGTTTGCTGACAAAAATACTTTTTAGAATATCGTGCACAGTCCACCTAATATGTTATTTCACATGAGCTCGACATGTTTATGGTTAACTATTGTAGTGGGTGGCTTTCTGGCGTCCGTCGCGTGTCTGTCGTAAACCCTGTGCTTCAAACGGTTTTTTCTACTGCACCGCCTCGCACATTTTCGTGAAAATTTACATGAATAATCTTTTGGTGACCCTTCCTACATAAGTTTCCTATTCGTTGCATGTGTAGGTCACCAAAGCTTAAAATAGATTTTATAGAAGTCTAAATTAGACAAATCTTATTCTAACAAATCGCAATCGACACGGTTTAGGGGTTTAAAATGTTATGTGTAACATTGTCTGGTTCTCTTTGGCCTCAACGGAGTTTGTTCATATAATGACCACTTGTCAAAATTGACCTCGCAACATGGGGTTACATGATTTAAATAGACGAACGTAATAAAGAACTTAAACAATCTTTTCGGCAGAAAAAGCAAAGGTCAAGGCTTGAACATTTGGAGTATAACATGGTAAATGTATGGTGTACCTCTACAAACTTAATTCAAATTATCTCAATTGGATTAACATTAGCCCCCATCCTCTTGGATGATTTGACCGCGCTATAGGTACATTGTAAAAACCGCAATGCTAAGATTTTAAATATTTTTTGTCTAGCATTTTATGATGGTCCTCTTCCAAGTTTGTTCAAATCATGCCTCTGTTACTTTTGCGACCTGGCGCAAAATACAAAATATAATTATAGAAAAATCATTAGCGCCACCTAATTTTAACATTCTTCTAAAAGACGTACAAATTGTAAATAAACGTGTAAAGTATGGCTACTTTGGTGTTCACTTTTATTGTGGCATAGTAAGAAAGCAATAAGAAAATAACTGTTGTCTACTAGTAGAGCTTAAGCATGATATCTTGTAAAAAACTGATATATTAAAGCATTTCGTTTTGTATTAAATACCTCTCTCCGTGTTCACAGTTATTTGTTTTTCCATGTATAACAAACAATATTTATGATACAAATGCGGTTTTCCGCGTCTCCACCTGGTGGTCTTTGGGATGAAACTTGAACCTCCGTCAGCAAAATGGAAACCTAATGGCCAGAAAACAAATAAAGTAACCGTGCGTTTAGCTTCTTTAAATATAGGGAAAACACGTTCTAAACTAGAGTATGTTTAATGTTTAACAAAATTACATAAAGGCTCAGACAGATCTACACGTGTTTTTAAAATAACTTAAGTGGCAATAACCGTTTCCTGCTCAACTGCCAAATGTTCCGCCGAATTTTCAGAACTGTTCCAGAAGAAGTAAGAACATGTTTGAGTTACCTGTACATTTGTTGCTTTTGTTCTTTTGTTCTATGAGGGTTTTCCATTTGACGGAAATACGCGTTTCTGATCCCATCATGTTTTTTATTCAATATGTCACTTATGTGTTGACATTGCCAAGATAACTTCATAATGTTTATTTGTTTTCAATAACATTGGCGATTCGGTGGTTGTGTGAGGTGTGCGGGCGGGCGGCGTGAAACAGGATTTTTGTGCGGTCAATAACTTAAGATTGCATATATCAGTCTTGATGAATCTTTGAAATGGCATGTTTTATATAATCTTAGCTGTGGATTGTATTCAAGCCGGTCGGGTCAATATCCATGTTACGGTGTTAAATAATTAACACGGATGGTTGCCAGTCCATTACCTTAGTTTTCAATTAATCATTTCTGATGAAACATCGTATATAGCAAGCTAACACCAATTCCTAGTTTGAGTTTGTGTTTTAGGCTAGTCGGATCAAGTTCACTATTTATAAAAATAGAAAACAACGTTTTGCTCAATTACTTGCGTTCCGATATATGGATTGCACTACAAGTGTGTATATTGCTACTGTAATGAGAACATTGTTTTGAGGCCAGTCGGGTCAAAGTCATGTTTTCTAAACAAATATATATATAATGTTTTCGCTAAATAAATAAAATTTGGCTTTGTTCAGAACATAGTGTGTGTACCTTACTTACATAATAGTTTGATTGCGATAACCTACTTGTTCGAAGTTAAAGTGAATTAATTATCATACCGTTGAAAATCTGGTTTCGTGGCGTTTGTTACATTTTTATTTGAAAATCTGCACATATGCATCATATTGTTCACTTGTATGTTTTGTTTTGTATGTTTTTGTTTGTTTTGAGAATAAGCTAGTTTTTATAAAAATATATTTCAAGTACACATGTTGTTTGACTGAACAAAATAGTTAAGTCATTATCAAAACGTTGAAAATCTGGTTTCGTGGCGTTGGTATATTTTTATTTGAAAATCTGCAAAGATGCATCATATTGTTTACTTACAATTCTTACGTTAAACCACATATGTATGTGGAATGTACTTTTGTCAAAACTAGCTAATTCTCCTATACAAAACAAAACATACAAACTTTAAGTCGTCTGTACTGTGCTACATGTGCATGATTCTTGTTTTAATTTATGACAAGATATCATGCAGTGGGGTAACATCCATCTTTTTTCTAACAACATGATATACAGGTTGATACCTGTTTAATCCCATATCAGGTTTGTAACATTACTCGACATATGTTCCAAATTTCACATAATTCAGGTTATCCTTTCAGATTAGGGGTTGAATAGTACCCATTAATATACCCATATACGTTGTGCACGTTAATAATGTGTTGAATATTAAATGCAAATTGTAAACAATATAACTATTGTTGCTGTGAGTTTGGGAGGAATAATTACATAAAGGTAACGTTGCAATAACCGTGTAAATATAGTATACCTCGATTCGAACCGGTAAAGTCGTCATTGATTTGTAAAAAAAAAGAAATATATATCAAAGATTTACATAAATGTATGTTAATGCCTTCAAATGAGTATATTTTTTATGTTTAAACATTATCTTGATTGCATATCTATAAATACAAGTCTGCTTACGTCAAGTGTTTCGAGATGGAAGGAGCATACTATATGACCTTTTTGCACGATAAACGCAGATTAACAACCCAATATACATGATATAATATCATTAAAACTAGACATCAGATTGCACTCGAATTTTTTATTTACGCATAACTGCGGTGAATAAAAGGGGTGTTTTTGCGATATGTTATCCAGTGTGTTATTCGACGCTGCGATTAAATAACACACTAGATAAACATTTCAAGTTCATGTTGAATCGATTTAGGATTCGTTTTTCTGTCATATACTTATAAGATCTCAGATTCAAACTTATATCGCAAATAATACGATATGTCGAATTTCAAGCTGACACTGCCATCGACATTCACCGGCGAACCAGATTGCACTTCATATTTTTTCTCAGAGCCGCCAATACACATCTAACTTCAAATTTTTATCTCAAATAGATATACGTGTAGATTAAACTGTGACACAAAACAATGACAAGTATGAGTACGTTGTCTTTTAATAATCTATAGAGCCATGTTGATGTAGTGATACGATTGATCTTATGAGATATCCATTCTGATCAGGAGAAAGCCATATAAAGTTGTCAGTTTATGAAGAAAAGTATTATATGTTGTCATGTCCAAATGTGTACTGCTGTGTCCACACTACTTGTAGTCAAA